>NC_072468.1:23035491-23072991 GCF_027596085.1 Anoplopoma fimbria | reverse complement strand
GGGGGTTTCGTGGTGTGTGTGAGTACCTGTTATCAAAGAGGTTTAGATGCCAAAAACTGCACCGGTTGGGGAGGAGGAGTAGCTGTGAGCGTGTGTGTGTGTGTGTGTGTGTGTGTGTGTGTGTGTGTGTGAGAAAATCAGCGGTGTGTAGTCAGTGTGTGGGTTTAGGAGAGAGTGGAGGTGTGCTGCATGTGACTGTCAGGGTGAGAGAGAGCGAGAACGAGAGAGTGAGCTGGTTTTATGTGTGGAGACAAGCACACACACTCACAGACCTGTAACCCCCTTATTGTCGAACAATATGGGGGTGCTTCCAAAATGGAGACTCTAATCTGATCTGGAAAAATAAAAAAAACCTCAACTCTCGGCTCCTGGACTTCCGCCGTGACCCTGGAGTCATGGAGCTCAGTCACCTGAGCTTCACATGCAAAGAGAGACCAAATGTAACAGTGGCAGCCCCACTCGGCTCCTTCTCCCCCACCCCTACGCTGCTTCTTTATTCCCTCGGAGCAAAACAGATAATGACCAAAATGCCCTCTTGTGCAAGTGCAGCTATAGAAGTTGGTTGCATAATGTTGGGGAGATGCTCTGCCCGTGTGTTTGTGTGTGTGTGTGTGTGTGTGTGCGTGCGAGCCCACTCTGGGAGTCATTGCCAGGAAATTGTGAGCACAGTGCTGCACCTTCGAAACGATCACAGAGAAAGAGTTGTCATCGATGGCGCTGACAACTCTTTCTCTGTGATCGCACGGTGGTGTTTTCCTTTTTAGACATTGCTTTTGTCGGAGCTTAGCGGTGTTTAGTCTCATCCAATTTGGTACAACTGCTCGGGGTTTAGCCGTAAGATGGGTTGTAAGGCAAGTCAATGTGGAGATGCACCAATCGGCTGTTGGGTTTTGTGGCTTTAACTTCATAACTGCATCGGTAGGCTGAAATATTACACCGTCAATGGCGAGATGACACCTGTAAACCTGTATTTTAAGGCATTATTCATACTGTAAAATCCCCACATATATCTCCTTAAATGTTAAAGTAGCGACACTTGCTAAATAGTGAAAATGTGTTGGTTTTCCCACATTTATTACATCATTAATTGAATATCTTTTGGTTTTTGGACTGTTGATCGGGCACATAAGCCATTTGAAGACGAGGCATTGGGTTGTTGGAAATTGTGATATGCATTTGTCACTATTTTATACACCAAACAATTTATTAAAAAAAAACCAAAATTGCGGAATTATTCGTTAGTTGCAGCCCAAGTATGTATTTCAGCCAACAAGCTCAACAGACTCTAGACAGATATTCCATCCATCTCCCCCTGTCCACCTATACATTAGAAGCGCCATGGTTACTCAAAGCGATTATGTAACACCGTGTGATATTTATTGCCGCACGGTGACTCAACATCTACAGATGAAATATGTGGTAAGACGGCTGATATGACTGTGACATTGATTGGCAATGATATATATATATATATATATATATATATATATATATATATTGATCCAGGCGACGGGGAGGCGGGGCGATCAGCGATCTTGCAGATGCATTCGAGCCCACACTGACGAGTGCGTTAAGCTAATGTACCAGGCAAGCCATTTGCAGTCATGCCAAGTACCGGCTCACATGAACAGGCAGTTAGTGGGAGGCAGGCAGCAGCAGCAGCAGCAGCAGCAGCAGAGATGGGCCTTCCTATCTTGGCGAAATCTTTTTCTTCCCTCATTCGCTCTCTTAAACTCACACCTCCTTTCAGTCTATCTCTTTCTGCTTTTCTTTTCTCTCTCCATCCCCCCCCTTCACACCGAACCACCCCCCACACACACACACATATACTACACGCGCACACACACATGCTCTCCTACCCCCTCACTGTCTCTTCTCCCTCTCTCTTTTCCCTTCTCTACAATGGCTGTATCCATGAGAGCAGATGGACACTATGGAAGCAAGCAGCCAGCCACTGAGCCGTCCTCGGCCTTGTCGATTTTACAGTAGTTTGATACAGCAGCTCCTGTCAAGCATGGCCATAGTTAAAGAGACAGCACACCACCAATGCACTGCAGCACTCCTCTACTCCCCTCCTTCTCTTTCCCTCTCTTTCTCCCATGTGACATAAGGGACCGTCTTACACCCCTCCACTACTCAGACTGTGCCAAGAACCATCATCTGTTAGGCTATTACTGTACTGCATGCGCGAGATCCATCCAGCCCTGTGCACTAGATGATCTTGTTAAAAGAGAGGGCCCATTCATTCTCCAGTGGGGCGCTGAGTGTACTGGAGATGCGTTCGCGGACAGCTTTTGCGAGCTTTGTGTGGAATCGGATGCGGAGGCGACCGGCGATTGAGCATTCGGGAGAAGTGATTTGCTTTTAATCACACGTTTATGGCTGAATTCTCTAGCTGGAGAGCTTCTTGGCTTGTGTTGACAGATCTTTAGCGATCTAATGTTTTCGCGTATCAAAGAACCCCCTGTCCATGTTCAGGGACGATTTACATTTGCTGGCCGAATCCCTCTAGATGTGGGAAGTCAGCACTTCTAAATGTCAGACAAGACTGTGCATTCAGCTTTTTTGAAGTACCCCCAAAGCTTTCTGGTCAAAGACATGCCATGATGTCAAGATATTGAGTAAATGTCACTCATTTCATTATTCTGGCCGGCAGACAGGAGGTCAACCAACGCTCAACAGGGCCTAAATTGAAGGCGCTCACGTAGTATTTTACATATTCATCAGCATGTTCAAGGATGCAAGGAATAAGCACACAGGGTGGTGCATAGCAGTCACTTACTAGGCTTGTTTAAACACATCTTATCTGGCAGACATTTCAAGGTCTTTGATACCCTTGAGGTCAATCAATAGTTGACCTCGGCAGCAAAACATATGTCTGTACTGCACCAGGAGCTGTGACCATGTGGACCCATTGATCTAACAAGTGGAAGCACTAATGCTCCAGGCAAGATCCCATTCTTTATCACCTTGGGGATGTATATATATATTTAAAGTGCTCCGGGGATGACAAATTGTTGAAGGCCAACATGTGAAATTAACAACGCAGTGGCTCCATCGACGAAGAGCCAATGGGATATATTTAATTGGATTTTGGATTTTGGCAGAAAATAGGTTCCGTGGCAAATATTTTTGAAGCGTAAATGCTAAAGTGAGGCTACAAAGGAACAACACCACGGTCACCCCGTTTTGTAGTTTCATTTAGCCACCTCTTAGCGACCACCTTTGCACGACATGCAAAATTTGCTAGTATTTAATGTTTTGATTAACCAAAGGTTAAAATCTCTTAAGCTTTTGTTAACCTCAGACCTTATTTCAGCCACCTTACCAAAAACCCGTACATAAAACCCATTGACTACGAAGAAAGAGAATGGGAAGTGGTTTTTAGGACTCATCCCTGCAGTACTCTATTTCTGGCCCAATAGTATAGTAAGTCATCTGCATACAGTGTGAGATAGGCTGCTTAAGAGGAGACAAAAATGTTTAACTTTGTGTCAGTGGAAGGCTCTGCATGGTTAATTTTTGGCAAGAATAAATTAATCCTTAGTCCAGATGTGTCGTCACCCTCTCTGTCTTTTTGTTCCGTATTAATAGATTGAGTTCAGTCCTCAGCTGATCCTCTTTTCTCTTTTTTCTTATCTGTTGCCCAACACTAATCTAGCTTTAGTGAAGCATACCCGGGCCCTTATCCACGAAGAGCCTTTAGTGCTTTAGTGATACTGGGGGAATCTGCATGGGGGCTGCTGGAACTGAGTCGCTGGGAGGAGTGGCTTTTTAGATTCAGCTACACTTTGGGTGGGTGGGTAATTCAATTCTGCTGCAAAGCCTGGGTGGAATGACTCAATGGGTCTTCGCAGAGAGAGAGAAAGAAAGAGAGGGAGAGAATGCCTTTGCTTTTTGATTGATCTTGTCAGGATTCACTCACAGCAAAAAGGTCAGGATGAGCTGCCTCCTCTCTCCTGCACCAATCAGTGGGCTGCCAATCCGGGATAACGATCTCCCTCTGGATACGGTTGGCTCATAAGGTTTGCAGGCATGATGTCATCCAATCCCATGGATGCCCGTGATTCAGAGTTGTGAGGTTTTTAGCCAAATACCCTAGGCAGTGGGAGAAGTCAGTAGTATTAGTCATGGGGTGACCAATGGATGCACTATTTTTAAGATAAATTCATAACGTAAAGATATTTCATTTGTGTTGAGTTGCCGTTTGAAAAGTATTGTAATTAAGGTATCACTTTTTACTAAATATAATACGAAACGTACGTGTATATATGTATATATATTGCCCATCATTTGTGCAATAGCTGAGAAAGTCTATGTTGAATAATAATGTGCGTAATTAAAAGTATATCAGAACACTGGGGGGATTTTATCATTCCCTTTGACATGTACACTCAAAGTCGTACCTTAAAAAATTCTCCCGGATAGCTTGAGGCCCAGTGAAATAAGAGATACCAGAGGCTGTAGAATAATGTCCTCTGAAATGAATGGAAAAAAACAAAACATCTCTGTGCATTGAAGGTTGAAGCTGGATTAAACATCAGTGTCAGGCTATCAATCTGTGAATGAGGAATGCATTGCTCTCTGCTCAGTCTAGCATTCGGCATGCTACACTGAACAAGTCTATACTGCACTGTTGGGGTGTTTAATCAGCCACCTGTAGAGCAATTCATTAAATACATTTTTTCTATTTATACCTCTTTGTGTTTGTGTGCATGTTTCGTGCATGTTTTCTCAAATTATGTTTTTCTTATTTTGCTTATTGCATTTTTACAGTGCATGTTTGGTTGAGTGTCACAGGCTGATATGCTGCAGTCTCCTTCAGCTCGGTAGAGAGAGGCGGTCATATCAGGTCACGGAAATTTTTGTACAGTACCAGCTTGGCTGATCCAAGCCTCCATCCAACTCTGGAATAGGTGTGAAATGTATGACCTTCACATCACAACGTGAGTGTTTGTCATACAGTTTCTGCCTCAAATTAGGAACGTTTATTTTTACAGTTGCCCTTATTAGTGCAAGTTAACATTAGTGGTTTCATGCATCATGATGTTGACAAAACAATATCAAAGTTATGAGCTTCTTGCTAAAAGCATGTTACCCCAATTCGGTCCCCTTAAATAATTTGATTATTTGTAATCAAATACATAACTGTAAATAGCTCTATTCTGTAATTACAGCATTTTTTTGAGGACATTTTAGGCACAATGCCATTACAACATGTAAATATTGTGGTGTGACTGTTAAAATATCAATGAATATTTTATTTTTACTCAATAATAATTACCCAGGGTGTTAGAATGACAGCATTTCCATGACAAAACTAATAAGTGTGAACCTGAACATAAAATGATTGCCATTTTCAGGAAATGTCACTGTTACATCCTGTATAGTTGTCCTGTATAGTTCCGGGGGGGAATTAATTTAGTGAGATAGGTGTGTATAGTTTGCAGTCTGAAATTCACAATCGTGCTAGAAATAAGCAGTATTCACCACTAGAACTGGAATGATTAGTTGATTAGTTAATTAGTCCATTGTAGGGCGGTACAGAATAGTTAGAAGCTCCGATGTTTAATTTATAACGTTTGATGTGCAAATTCTAAATCAACATTTGAATGCCGCATGTCTATCCATTCTGTTTCAACCCGGTATTTCTGGACAGATGCAGATGAGGCTACACTTATAATATTAGTATTACCACTTGTAGGATTAAATTCAAATGGTGGCTTCGTTGGATTTCCATTAACTCTGTAGTGTTGTCCAAAAGTCGAAATGTCTTGTAAATAGACAGACGTAATTATTTAAAAAATTTACAACATTTAACGCAAAGTATTCTTTATTCCATATATGTTGGCGTTTAGCCTTCCAAAAAGAACGTTTTCACTGCGGTCAAAAAACTGTTTGCTCCTCCCTTTGCAGCACACCAAGGGACGCCAGCACCTGTATTAACAGGGTGGTCTAGCAGCAATCTAACAGCACCATGAATTACAGCTATATAATCACATTAACAAACAATCATTTTCCCCCATATTTTTAGGATAATGATGTCATAAATATGAAGAAAGACACTCAAAGTTTCATTCAGAAACCACAATAGAGGCTCTGAATGTAAAAAAAAAAAGAATTGGCGACTGTACCAGAAAATTAATCTTCAACTACTCTGATAAAGTCATTCTTCAAGCAAAAATGCAAAGACATGTGTTGTTGTCCAACTTCTCAAATAAGAGGAATGCTGCTTCTCTCTGTTTTACATCATTGTAAATTGAATTTATTTGGATTTTGGACTCTGGACAAAAATCCAAATAAAACAGACATTTCAAGAAGTCTTGAGAAGACAACAATTAACTGAGAAAATAATCAGTGCCTGTACCTTTTCTGCACAGTTTGGACAACGGCAGGTTAAGTCCTGAGCCAACATGTCCATACATGTAATGGGTCACTGTAAAATCCTCCTCATGACCTCGTCAGTAGATAGTTTAGTGGTTTATACTATCGCCCCACAGCAAGAAGACCCAGGTTTGATCCTTGGCTCTTCCTGTGTGGAGATTACACGTTTTGTGTGGGTTTTCTTTGGTTTCCTCCCACATTGCAAAGATGAGCAAGTCAGGCTGAGTGGAGACTCTAAATTGCCCGTAGGTATGAATGTGAGCGTGAGTGGATGTCTGCCTAGCTGAGTTCAACCTGTCATGGACTGGCTACCTGCCCGGTGTCCTGCCATCCCCCCAGTGCATGCTGGGAGAGGCTGTAGCCCCAGGTGTGCCAGAAAAGGATTAAGTGGGCAGAGACATTGAATGAATAAATAATTAACCAGATGCATCTTTCTTTGTATTTAAGTATCAAAAGAGAATAAAGAAGGAATATTTATATTTTAAGAATATTTTACACATTAACCGTATGTAGGTTTTTATGTTTTTCTGCGTTCATGCTCGTTTCCTTCACCTGCAACATTTTAGGATGTAAAACATTTTGTAGCGGAATTTATCAATCACCAACAATTTTGATAATCAATTACTCATTTTTATTGTTTTGTTTTTTTCTCGCAAAAACGCCAAACACACTCTCGATCCGACCTTTCAAATGGGAGGATTTCTTACATCTCCTTGTCTTCCACCATTATAAATTCAATTAATTTAGGCTTTTTCTTAAAAGGAATTTGAACTTGAGCTTTAGGAACACAGCAAAGCTGAACATTAAGCAGACAACAAGGTGAACCGGTGGCTTCTTTCATTATCTATGGTGGCTCTTTGGATGCCAGTTGCCTCAGCATCAGGCTAGATTTATCGTTCATTTAGTTTACATAGCTCATTGAAATAAGAGAAAAGTGTCGAGGTGGAGGCTTTGTTAGAAAGCAGACAGTACTGTAAAGGCAGGGCTCAAAATGTTAGCTTGGTCTGTGGCCGTAATCTACTGTGATTACGTTGTTTTCTTCTGACATCTAGTATAATTGTTAAAAAGTGGCATTGGTGGCTTAATGACGTTTTGTGAATTCATATTTAATATATGCAGGGTGGATTTGAATGTTAATGTCCTTTTTTCTAAAGATCATTATTCAACATGAACAGAAGGTAGACTATTGTATGTCACAAAAAGGACTTTAGTTACCTCTGGCTTTTCTAATTTTTGTAAGTGTAAATGTCATTTGTTAGCGGTTAGATATCTAATGAGACTCTTTGTATGCCTATGTCGTGAGCAGACCCACTTGTTTACTCAATTACCATTTATAAGGTTTTTCAGTCGCATGTGTTTTTTTTTTAATATATTATGCGGGCTGTGCCTCGATTTCAGATGTAGATTTGAGCAAATTTGTTACCTGAGAGTTTCACAAGAATGGTGATGTTCGCTTTATTTGTCTGTATGCCTGTATGTGTGTGTGTGTGTGTGTGTGTGTGTGTGTGTGTGTGTGTGTGAGCAAGTGTGTTTGCGTCTCTATGTGTGTGTTCATGTCATTGTGTGTACTATGTGTGTAGCCGTGTTTTACCTCCACTCAAAGGACCTCATAAAGGTTAGCAGGCTCACTCAACAGCTGATGGTAAATTTAGCCTCCTTTTCACACAGTCCCACACACGATTTGAGTATTTTTCTAGTGTATCCGACCACATCCAGGCATGTTACCGCACTGAAGAGATGTGCCATTATGTGACAGTATTAATTATCAGAATTACATTGTTTCTTTGCAAAATAATTCAAATTTTATGTGTGTGTGTGTGTGTGTAAGGAAGAAATGTTAATTTGAATATCAGATGTCTTGTGTTTATGATTGATCAAGTTAAGCATTCCAGAGTAGTGATATTTTCTTTCCTGGATGGGATTGAATGTAACAGAATAACGGAGTGAAAGACTCTGTTGTTTGTGATTAACGGCACTGTCAAAACGGGTAGGAATGGGTGGTGATGAGAGGGGCTTACAGGGTGCCAAAACCACACTTTTAATTTTTTGGATCTCACTTCAGTCTCACGTTTAAATTTGGAAATTTCAAACCCTACTCAGCAGCATTCAATATTTACTAGTGCCATTTAAGAACAGAAGGGAATAAACACTCCCATCCAAAGAGCACCACACCAAAGAGGCCTTTTTTTTTGGAATGTCATTTTAATTTTTTTTTAATCCAGAAGAGAATGATTAATCTAATTTTCCTTGATGAAATGTTTTGATGTGTTAACATTGCTGTATTTAAGGCCAGAGGTAGTCCTCTCACAGATAGAAATGTAACACCACGTGCACCTCTTTTGTAAGAGGCCTGTAGTTGCGTCTAATGTGCTTTTCTGGTAATTCTTCCTTGCAATATTTGCACACTAACACTAACATTTTCTAACCGCTCTCAGCTCGACATTACAGTATTCATGGTTGCCTTGCAGATGCTACAATTTCAAGCGGTTTGCCACCACGTCATGACCCCCAGGTCCTGCAGCCTGGCTTTATGTAACACATGCAATGTAGTGGAAAATCACCATATGATGGAAGTTCTGTACGCTAGGTTGCTTTCTCTCACGGGATGTAGTATCGTCAGTACTCCAAAACATACTGTAAATGGAGAATGCTGGAGTTTCTGTTTCAGAGGAGAACATTGGATTTGTGGTATAAATAAATTACAGTTGGTGTAGAGTGTCAAACGGTGGTGATTTCATAATGATGTCTTGCAGTGCAAACATATTGTTCAGTCAGCATTTTACACCTGGGTTAACACAGCTACAGCTTTGTGTTTGCTTTTTATTAATTACCCCTTTACTGCAAGGTCTGAGAGAGGTCTAACACACAAGGCCAGATTTAAACTAATAGGAATTAAAAGAAAGCGGTAATATAACTATATTTCACATTCCAGGTCTGACACCATAAAGAAAGCAAAACAGATGTTTGATTTGCATTGATCTTTAGCTGTAGAGTTATTCCTGTGATGCCACTTTGTGCCCAGCTCTTTGTTCACCTGTCTGTGTTCATCAGCAGAGTCTGCGGGTCGCTTTAGCTCGCAGAACAACATCAGTAAAGAAAAACCATCTCATATGATAACAGGACTCTATTATCTGACTGGTTTAATCAAGGAAGGCATTTGCATCTGATCTTTCAAGTGATGTCATCACCTCACCTCACCTGAAACAGACTCTTGAGTGGAGAAGAGACGTGGAGTTGATATACTGTCGGGTAACAGGAAGTAGAGCTGGACGATGAATGCCAAGCTGTCCCCCCCCAAAAGACAGAGCGCGCACTAAGGCGGTAATCTTTCAGGCTCGTCCTTGGACTGTATTTCTGTTGTAATGCAACAGAAAGCGGGCAATAACAAGACATTGTGAGCCGTGCGAATACGTTCACGGAGCTCCTGTCTCTGCTGGGGTTTGATAGTTTATAGTTGGCAATTTTTTAAACTTTTTTTATTTATCCAGGGAAGGTTTGCTGAGCCTGCCCCGTCTGTTCCTTTTAAAGCAACCCCCCCCTCTGCAGGAGGTGCTGGGGCTTAGCTGCCCTGCCCTGACGATGATTGCTTTTGAGGGACAGGATTTACCATCCCAACTAGGATTATTTATTTATTTTTTCCTGCAGACTCACAGATTTGAACCAGCGAAACTTTACGTCACAGACGCTCCCCTCGGACCCCTCCAGGGAGCCGAGAGTGTTGAGCGCTCACTCTTAAAGCTAGGGTGGGTCATTTCTTTACTGTAATATTTGGCAAAACTGTCCTAATAGCCAGTCAGCTATATGTAGGTGAAGTGCTCTGAGAATATCTGCTCATAACTTTGCTCTCCCCTGCCTCTGTGGGCCGCACCCAAAAATTGCCACCGCTCATGTACACTTTGACCAATCAGAGCGAGGCTCCGATTCTCCGTTCTTATTGGCTGTGGGACTGTCCGGTCACCTTGGCAACGACGTTGGTGCGTCCCTGCGTGTTTCGTCTTCCTATCAATGTAACTGAATTCACATGAACGCGCATAACTGACGTTCGGTGGGAGGAGCTACAGCAGGTAGCGTGGCAGGGAGAGGCCAGAGAGCACGCGACGGAATCTCAACGGCTGTTTTCGCCCACCCTAGCTTTAACTTGCCATGAATTTCGGAGTGAAGATGTGAAATAATGACATCTGGCAGGAATGGCCACTGCGCACTGGAAGCCCGCTGCTTATGTCTTATTTGTGGCGAAGGGCGGATGTGCTTCAGTTGGAGGTATACGTCCAATCCTATTAGCGGCGGAACACAACGGGTGGAGAGGCCCGAGGTGAGCTCTAGGGGAGCGGGCACAGTGACATCACCTCATAGTGTCTGACATCATCAGCAATGCGGCCGTACGAATGAATTCACAGTGACACGTGTTTGTGTTCACATAAGCATACTTCAGGGTTAGATGATGTCTCACACTCACATACACACTCATGGTTGGAAACACACACGTTGCTGGATGAACTTATGTATCGCCTCGATAGTTGATCTTTTTTAAATTAGGAATCCAGTGATTATGTGAAAACAATATGAGAGAATTATCTCTCTAATCTGCTGCAAATCATCATAGTTCATTTAGTGTCATAGCAGAAAGACAAAGTTAGCAACTAGCTGGCGAACATAGGGGAGAATAAGGAGTCAGATATTTACCTGAGGAGTTTGGAGACCAAAAAACAAAGTTAAAAAAGCGTGAATATTGGATTTATATTCAATAAGTGACCAGAAAATCAACTCAGATTAATGCTAATGTTGCTACCAAGGATGTGAGGGCGTTTTTTGACAAGTTACTCATGTCAGCCTATAGTTTAATTTAGGATAAAATGATGAAGTGATGACAATTTGACTGGTTGCATATACAAACACAAGTCTGTAATTCTAGTTTTTCCTACTGTAACCTGGCATCAACTGGACAAACACAGACACACACATGAAAAAAAAAAAAATATGTGAACAAAGAAACTGTCTAATCCTCAGGGTGCGAAAAAAAAAAAGACAGCTGAAAGCAACAACTGGAAATAAAAGATTTGCGAGTGCAATGAAACAAACCAACATTTTCCCAGTGAATATTCCCTGGTATGACACAAATGCCCTCACACTGTGTCTCTAATTAAAAACACCAGGTCATGTATTACAGTACTAATGGAAAGGTGGCTGCAGAGGACCTCCATCCCTCAGATTCAACATTTGATGTGAGCTCAACATTGTGTTCTGGCAGCTGAACTGCTGCTCTTTACCCATTCATATAATTGTGTGTGTGTGTGTGTGTGTGTGTGTGTGTGTGTGTGTGTGTGTGTGTGTGTGTGTGTGTGTGTGTGTGTGTGTGTGTGTGTGTGTGTGTGTGTGTGTGTGTGTGTGTGTGTGTGTGTGTGTGTGTGTGAGAGAGAGTAACTCTCAGTTTGCAAATGTCAGAGTATCTCATGTAGGTTTTTTTGGATTGTTTCCATGTGAATGTGTGTTCATGTGTCAACTCCCCCTGGATGTGTGTGTGTGTGAGTGAATGTTAATTTTGTGTGGAAAACAGGAACACCTGCTCTATCCGTGCAGTAGACACACCAGATGAATCACGTGACCCTTTATTAATTTCATCTGCTACAACAAATCTACCTCAACCGTGACAGAGTGTGGATGTGGATGAAGCGGGGGAGACATGTTAAAGAGGTTGAAGCTCTGCATCACGAAGGCGCTCCTAATATTTCTCACTCCGTGTGTGTGTGTGTGTGTGTGTGTGTGTGTGTGTGTAGTTCATGCTCCATGTACTTGCTGAAAAGTGAGCTGTGAAGAATGAGTGAATGTGTTATCCCTGCTGGAAGATCTATGCGTGAAAACATATTTTTTACTCATACACCAATGGCTCTGAAGGGCCCCGTCGTTAATGGGGTTTGCAAAGCATGTGCACTGATGAACTTTTATGGGAAGTGACAGTGCAGTGATGCCGTGCCATGTAGTCATGAATATCTAAGAGCTGCGGAGTGGAAGCTGTCAAAACACCCTGGTTAGTGTCTTTTTAAAAGTTCTCCAGGTCTTGGAAGCCTGTTGTTGTGGATGTGGATCTGCGGATCGCTTCAGCTCTGCTGCGTCCTCCGTTTGGGCTTTGATGCACCACTTGGGGCCACTTCAGATTATCAGCAGGGTCTCCACGCTACTTGATGGATTAATCAACCCTGATGGTTCTTTCATGAACATTTACAGGCTCTTCATCAAACCATCTGAGGCCATATTGTCTGTTGACTAAACCAATAGAACTTTATTGGCTCTGTTTGGATCCCGGATGAACCCTTGGATTTTAAGCCATAACGGCTGGGTGCTATTGACAATGTGTTCCTTTTGATTGACTTATAGATATATTGACGAATCATTTTGATAACTGATCTTTTAAGCTATTTTTCAAGCACAAATAACAAACATTGCCTAGTTCAAGCTTCTCAGTGGTGAGGCTTTTCTTCTTCATTCTATTGTTTTTATCTTATGTGACGGAAAACTGAATGTCCATGGGCTTAAACTGCCAAGGGCATTTTTCACAATTTTCGGAAATCAAGAAAACAAGAATAATAATAATCTGCAGATTTATTGATAATTAAAATGGTCAATACTTGCAGGGTTTCCCAAAGAATTCAACTCTGACCCGAGGTTGTGTCACGTGTAGCTCTCCCTTCTCTTTCCGCTGAAGTCCTAGTTAATGGAACATTAACTAGTGGCATCTCTAGTTGGTTGGCCAAATAAACTTGCGAGGCCGTAAATACATCCACCCCAGTAAAGTCTATGAGTGGGAAACACAAAGTTGCAGCCGTAATGATAACAATATCAGAATGTTTAGTCATGAGTCAAAGTAAATAAAAGTTCCCCCTGCGACCTAGTAGGGCTCGACTAAATAAAAGCATCTGGAAAATGTCCACCATTAGAACATCTTCCACGGTAACAATGATACATTCATTTATTTTTGATAGTTATTATTTTTATTTGATTTCCTCTTCCGACAAAGCCACTAGACAAACAGCCAATATGTCTTAGGCTCTGGCGTGACATTATTCCATCTCAGCTGTGATTCGCTGGAGAAAGTGTTTTGAGTGTCATAATCCCAGAGAAAAGACTTGTTTCACTACCAGAAACTGAGGAAATTGGTCTGATAACATTTGGAAAGTAAAGAAGAGCCACACTATTGACTTATTTTATCTCTATTGAAGTTAGCATAGGGCTTGAACTGGAAGTTAGCCGACTCAGCCCATAGAACCTTCTGGTTTCTTAAAGGTTCTGCCCTGAGGAGAATATAGTTAAAACTGCAAATTGAGCATCATTATTATCATTTTATAATATATATTGTGATAATTATTTACATCAATCAATATAAAAAAAACATTTTAATACAAAATTTGGCCCTTTCGTCCAGCCTACAGTTGTCAACTGAACTACAAAGTAGTTTTCTGCTGACATTTGATCATATCTTTCAACTGTTATGTCCGCCGCTCTCTGGTTTGATCGTGACTTTAGAGCCCTTCACTCTCTCCTGCTAAGTTTAAGATAATATTAAGGTGTACGACTTTGCTCACAATGCTCAGTTAAACAAGCAAATCATCAGCTGTTCACCATAAAAAGCTAAATCAATCCAACATAAAGGATATTTATGTCCAGTACAAGAGATTGTACAATCGAGGCCTCGCAGTACACTGAGGCACAAAGAGGTTGCAGGTCAATATGTAGCTTTAAAAGGCTTTCAACTATACCACAACCCTAAACCCAGCACAGTGATGTCAATAAAGAATGCCAGCTGCCTGAATTTACATTGTTTTCATTATAACAGTGCAAAGCTGATGGAAAAAAAAAATATTTCACAATGCTCAGCAAGCACTCCAGTCCCCACATAACAATAAGTCCAGGCACACTTTATTCAGAATGATAAATACATTTAATCAAGTCCATCGACGTTTCAGCCCAGGGGATCAAAATGTTAGTGGATTTAATGTAATCTACGGCGTCCATCTATGAAGAGCACGCTGAGCACCGTGTGCTGCTCTTATCTGAAGCGTCCTGCCGGTGAAGAAGCGCTGGCTGCTCATTCAGCTGAGAGAAGGACCAGGTGGAGAGAACCCCGTCGGTCCTACTGGTCCTCATCTCTCTGCTGCCAAACAAACGACGGCCTGATAGATGAGCCTTTTTCTGAAAGATGATACACATATGTTTAAACCGAAGCTGCAAATAAGCTGGTAGTTTTGACCAACTTTCACGACGTTAACATGCGGATTTTTATGCCAAAAAAAATCTCTGCCAGATTTGCCTTTTATTCAATTTGTGGCTCGCAGCCTGTGTCGAGTTTTAAGTCTGATTTGCTAAGACAGCGACTGATTATGCAATCAAAGATTCAGACTGACTTTTTTCGGCAGACGCTCTGAGTGAAGGAGAGCCTGCAAGGTTCAGTTCAGACATCTGCAAGCTCGGAATGAAATCAAATTTCTGATGTAGTGGTGGAAATATCAATCATAAACAAGGTTATGCATAGTTTAACCATGAGAGAAGTTTATTTTAAGTTTGCCAATGTCTTTTATGTCAAGGTTTTGTGAAACTAATGCAAAAAAAAATCATTAATCATACTTCTAGGGTAAGGCAAAATTGAATTAATGCCAATCGGCCCTTAACTTCAATGGCAAAATTGATTGGCAAAAAGTGTGTACAGGCCTTTTCAGAAGAGAACATTCACCATCACAAATCCAGTTCCCTGCATAACCACAACTCCATGTCTGCACTGTTTAGTTTAGTTTTTTGTATTTTTTTTTACAGTGGTGAGATGGTCATATCTTATAATCATTTAGGTGTTTATCACTGCCCTCTTTTTATTTTACCAACTAGAGTTATTTGGGTTTTTTAAGCTAATTCAGGGCAGCCACAAAAAACACTGTTTGTGTGCTCGCCGTTTGTGCACCGTCATGGAAATTGATATGGAATTCAGGTTGTAAACTGTGCTTCCAGGCTGGCGCACCTGTAAATAAACTATAAATATAACACTTGTTTATTGTGGAAGACTGGGATTGTAAGGAGGCACTGTGTGGGTCCTCCGTGATATTCACAAAATGATATTCTTGTCAGGCTCTAAGGCAGTATTTCTACTTGGGGTTACTAAAACGCTATTGAACCCAGACTAATGAAATTCCGTTTTTGCCTCTTCCTTAAGGCATAATGACCCAACTAATCTTCTCAGTTGTGCTCCAAAACTTGCTGACATTAAAAAAAACCTGCTATGCAGAGTTAAAAATAATTAAGAGTCAAGAGTCAACATAACTGGTCAATTAAATGAATAAATAAAACATAAAACGACACTTAATGAATACATTACATGTTTCTTGTGTAGCTATAGTAGGCAAGGATCCTTCATCATGGTGGATGATGTCAGTATCTGCTGGACGTTGGATGGGATTATTTGTTGTTTGTTGTTATGTGTAAATTGATCGTGATGACTTTCCATCGTCGGGGAAAAATAGTGATTATCCTCATGAGTGAGTTGAAAAAGCTGCCTAGCTTGTTGTCATTGTAGATACTTGAAAAATAGAGCCTGATTTAAAAAAACAATCACAGTTTTTTACATATAAGAAAGACTCACACAATGTAATGCTAGTTTTAATTAATTAATTAATTTATCCTTTATGGAGGGGGCCTTATGATTTATGATTACCTTTATTAAAGATTGTTTGTTTTACACAAAAAAGGATGTTCTCTAAAAATGATGTGTCCAATCCGTGATGCAATCAAAAATATTTGTTTCTTAACAAAATGTAAAGGGACGTGATCCCAGTACGTTGAAGTGCCATTTTTTTAGCTGAGTTTTAAGCATTTTTCGATGATTATTATCAGGATTAATATTGTGAATTGCAATTATTTTGGCCAAGATAATCATTAGAATTCTTCATATCATCTCGTGAATGATGAGTAATGGTGGTGCTGGTATTATTACTGCCACTTTCTCCCTTTACTACTTTATCTAACTTCTACAACAGTTTCTTAAAACAAGGAAGTGTTGTTACTTATTAGTTTCTCCGTCTGTCTGCCGGCTGTTTGTCTGCTGGGGCAACATGAGTTAAGGTGTTATGAGTGAGAACTTTCAGCGACAACCCTTTGGGTAATAAGACAATGACACAGTTCCTAGTCTATCTCTGGATTGAGGACAGATGACTATAATTGTTCTTTATCTCTTAGGGACAGCTTGGCTCGACCCGCTTTCAATCAGCTTGGTGACCCCGAAGAGAAACAAAAACACACGGGGGGTCAGGGCGCGGGGAGCATGACTTGCAAGATCCGCTACGCTAACACAGTTGTGGATCAACTCAATGTCTTGCTTAAGAAAACGTGTATTAGGAAAGAAGATATAGTATAATACATGCGTGACAAAGATTCAACATCCAAAACATACAGCATATTGTGTACTGAAAGGGGTACAACAGGTGTGAGGCAGTTACACTACATGCATACAGTACCAGTCAAAAGTTTGGACACACTTTCTCATTCAATGGTTTTTCTTTATTTTTATTTTTTTCTACATTGTAGATTAATATTGAAGACATCCAAACTATGAAGGAACACATATGGAATTATGTGGTAAACAAACAAATGCTCAACAAACCAGAATATGTTTTAGATTTTAGATTCTTCAAAGTAGTTGAATGAGTAGGTGTGTGTCCAAACTTTTGACTGGTACTGTATATTGTGAGGGCAATTTAGCAAACTACAAAAATGTAATTATCTCAGACACATCAGTTTTGAGTGTATCCATCACTATCAGGTTAAGTAAACAACGAGCTACCTTGCCTCTGTAGATTAACCATAAATAGATTACCTTGGCCAGCATGGCTCTTTGTGAATATGGAATTTCAGCTACAGTACAGGCCAACTAGAGCACCAAAATGTAAAATGATTGGGGTCTATTTTTTGTGAATCAGTGACACAGAGTATGGTGATTGGATCAACATGCAGGCCTCACATCACAGGGCGACGGTTGGCTATTTTACAGTGCCGTCTCTGTGCTGCACTCAGTAAAACAGTGGGATTAGACTGCATACGTTATCAGCCGCTGCGATAGGAGCTCAGTGCACTAAAGCCCTCTGACACTTTGGTGATAGGAGGTTTAGAATATCTGGCACCATAGATTCAATTATCATGGGAGGAGATAACATATTGTCTCACAGTGCCATGTTGTCCGAGGCGACACCCAGTGCAAGCAATGGCTCAATATTAGGTGAAGCCAAACAGAACCAGTGGCAGTTTGACTAGAAGACGGGAGCTTCTATAAACCTCCTCCATGACATAAAGAGTTCTGCTTCCTCAATCTCCTCTCAGATGCAGATTGCAGATGCCAGCAACAATGAAAGTTATTTTGCCTTGCTTGAGGGACCTCAATCAATATGTAACCCTTCTTTGTGGCAAACAACTGATGCACACAAAGAGTTTGTTACAGAGTTGGTAACCCTGGATTCTATGATATTCAACAGTTATATTAGAACTATAATGGCATATCGAGGCCGTAAAATGGCCACTACAGCTTTGAAAGCGTCCTTGTTTCAGGACAACACACAGCAAAGGTTAATTATAACGCTATCATGATGTGTTCAAATGTAATCTTGTAGAATGTAGTTTTTGACAAGAAACTTACATTTGTTTTGAAGATGTTTTTAGAGCAATATAAAATAAATTAGATATAAAGATGTTATAGTGTGATTTTTATGACCTGTTTGACCTCCTTACACTACTTTTAAGCAGCTTATAATATAACAAAATAATAAATTCAATATGATTTAAACATCTAATGCCAAGATTTCTTTAAATAAAAATACAATAATTGATTATATTATCATTTGAATTTGTTTGTTTGATGCAAATAACCACTATAGATGGCCAGAACAAATTAAAAAAATGAATATTAGTAGAATATTTGCACAGACTTGGGGACAACTGGATCTATTTTTCAGGACAGTGGTCATAAAAAAAGTTATATGGAGCCTGACTGTAAATTATAGTTCTTAGAAAGAAAATCTGAATCAGCAAAAATTTGAATAAGCCAAGAGAATTGCAATCAGTGCTCATCTGATTGGTGTGGCCTCCGTTGAAACGCTGCCTCTTAGAAATGTTAATATTACTTTTTGCTATGATATTTTGCCAAATGTTAATAAGTGCTGTTATAATAGTTTCGTCTTTTGCAGCAGCAGTGTTGCTGCTACAACTGGTTTAGAGACAGTAGCGCCATTTTTGTAGTTATGTGGTACTACTTGACACACACACACACACACACACACACACACACACACACACACACACACACACACACACTCAGAGCTCCCCTTCTCCCCATCCATCTTTATTTCCTCCTCTCAGCACATTAAATATCACCTTCACAGTCAGGTGGAGACTTAGACAGGGCTGCACCTCTGAACGAAGCAGAAGCAGCAGCAGAGAGACGTGTTTCATTATTCACACCCCGAGTGGAGAGGGCCTCACAGAGGAACCTGGAGAGTTTCCTGTGTAGCCTGTCGGACTGTTTAAGAGCAAAATGCAGGAGAGGTCAGAGAGAGATATAAAGAGTAGGTGGACTGGGGAGTTATGGGAGAGGAAACATGAGAGTGAGTGAGAGAAAGAGCAAAAAATCACCGGGTGTGTGAGGGAGTGTGTATTTCCATCAAACCAGCTTTTGTGAATTATTACACACCAAATAAAGCTTATTTTCATTTCTAAATTCAATTTCTAAATCTTACAATTTCATATGAAAGTAAAGATAAAAAGGGATGTGAATGATGAGTTGATTACGACATTGACTTGGCATGAACATCCTACATTGTGAGGATCAGTGTAGGCGAACAACAGCACAAAAAGCAGCACATGACCCTCTGAAGTCTTACATACCTGTTCACTGTGACCTTACAGAAATATCTGATGCTTCTCCTCATGAATGGGATGCTTATTTAGTTTTTATGACCATTAACTCCTACAGTATCGTATTGTATGTTGTGTACTTTATATTCCTGGATATGGCCGAGACGGATTGATACTTAAAAGGAGTATTTTTCATTTCATATCTGTGGCATTTTAAAAGTTTGCAAGGGAAAAGATTTAAATTTACATTTTGATAGAGACATTGGTGACTCGAGTGTGAGAGAGCTACAGTTATGGTTAAAAAGACGTTAGGTAAGTAAAAGGAGAGATGCGAACAGAGAACGAGGGAGGGAGTGCGAACGAAAGAGAGAGAGAGAGAGGCAAAGAGAGAGTTGTGGGAGTAAGTGTAAGCGAGTGGGAGACTGAGAGCGAGCCAGAGAGCAGCTGAGAGGGAGCAGGCTTCTGTGCACATGTAACAGGAAAAACCCAACTTTGCTATTGGCCAGAGCCTGAATGGTCTCAAGCTGCTGCTGTCATTCATCTGTATTTACTTGCAAGTTGAGTCCGGCCCATTCAGAATCTCGGGGGGGAAATCCTCACAGTGAAATGTTGAAGAGAGATACTTTCTTTTACTTGATGTTCAGTTTCTAAGACACTTGAATTGATTTTAAGAATGATATCAAACATTTTAAACATGCCCTATTATGCTATTTTCCGGGTGCATATTTTTATCTCAAGTTACAGTTACAACATGTTTACATGCGTTAATGCTCATAATCTGCCTTGTTTTTCTCATCCTGGCTGTCCTGCAGCACCTCTTCTCACCCTCTCTCTGAAACGCTCCGTTGTAGCGCTCTGCCCTGATTGGTCAGCTAGCCCGCTCTGTTGTGATTGGTCAACGTTTCACATTTCAAAAAACTCTTCCTCCAGAGCTTCAGCTCCGTCTCTCTCTTTTGTTGTTTGAGGGCCAAACTAGCCGGAAGGAGTTTTACGTCACTTCTGTAACATTGTGACCTCATAAAGTTACGGACGTGAAGGAGAGAATTCAATGGAGCCGTTTCAGGAGCTCAGGAGCTTCTGAGGGGGAGGGTAACTCCTTTTAGCGTAGACTTCAGGTTTTACACTCTACGGACCTTTTACATGTAAAAAAAAAAATATATAACACACTAAAGAAGAGGGAAAAAGTGGAAAAGCATAATGGGGCCACTTTAAGGCTGTTTTGCGCCACTACAGGCCGCAGTTGCCATTCCACACAAGTGATGAACACCAAAGTGCTTAACACTAAAGTTGAACAGATGGAGTCATTTGTATTGTTCATCCTGCAGTTATTATTAGTAATCAGTTAATCCCAACATGTGTGCCTATGTGTTTTAATTCGGCGGATGGGGAGATCAAGACGTGTGTGTTTCGGAAAAGAACGGAAAGGCCTCGTATAAGAAAAGGAGAAATGAGACTTAAAGTCAGGTAGATACATTTGAATTCAGATTCGGAGAGGCAGAGAAAAACATCACAGAGATCTAGAAATAGAAATAGAAGAGTGTGAGAGAAGATGGAGGAGTGAGAGGGAACGGGAGAGAGGTGAATGGTAGAAAATGTGATTCTAGGACAGATTTTCTTTTTTTTTTTTAAATCCCAGATAGAGGAATATTGAGGATGAAAGGATGGAAGAGTGACAGTGTAAAAATACAAAAAAAGAAGGGAGGGTTGGGGTGCAGAGATAAAGATAAAAGGTTTACAGAGGGGGGAATAAAAAAAGAGAGAGGGCCACATCCAGGAAGAGGAAGCCAGAGAGGGAGCCAGAGAGCAGAGGGGTGCAGGGCTGAGAAACAGATGGGCAGAAGGAGGAGGGGAGCTATGGAGGGGTAAAAGGGAGAGGGGGGGTGCTTTAGAGGAGAGGCTGCCAGAAGTTAGTGTAGAAAGTTGGATTTCATTGGGATTCATGGTGGGATGATGGCCGCAACGAACCCCCCTCTTCCTCTTTAGACATATTGCATTTGGTTTGTTTTTCTAGCTTGATGCTACAGTATCTGTTCACCCTGAGTTTTACTATATTACTATATATTGTAAATTTCCCCGCTGCAGGACTAATAAAGGATTATCTTATCTTATATTTAAGGATCGGTTATAGGTCTATTTTAACAGAACACTTGCATGACATATGTAGGTTGGATCCTTCCTCCTCTCCATATACTGGCTGCGAAGCGATCCCTTATTCTGAGTTAGCCAAAATGAAGTTGGTATCTGCCAAAAATAGTGTCCTTTATAGTTGCCAGATTCCCTCTATGTGTTTAGCATTGCACTCCTATAACATTCCCTAAATCACGGTAGAGAGATTAAATATCATCTCACAGTCATCCTTGTCAAAACCTGGTGCCTACATTACCCACAATACAACCCGACAGGCTGGCAGTCCGGCAGATTTGGCTGTGCTTTGCTAGTTTGCGGCTAATGTCGCCTCTAATCTCAAGCATAGACGAATCAGCGGGCTAAAGAGGTCGGGTCAGCTCACTTCTTTCTCACTCCACAACCCCCAGATTTCTTTCATTTATTGTCACAGCCACAAGAGGCGTTGTACAACTTTTTTCCCCAATACCTGTAAACAGACTTTGATGTGTAAAATCAGTGGAGCGCCCCTTTAAGGCATCAATATGAAAGCTTCCTCCCAACACACCTTGCTGACGTCAGAGTTGGTAGGACTGTGACGGCACTTTGCGTTGAGAAAGTATGCTGGAACTTTTTGTGTGAATTCCTCTGAGGCCAGACTCTCCTGTAGCGTTCGCTGTAGTACCCTGTTGCATGATAAACCATGTCTCATCCCTCTATGTAACAGCAGGTTGTTGCCTTTAGATGTGCTTCCATGACACATCGTACGAACTAGATCATTCCATCGTACTCCGGCCTTCGCAGTGTAGTTCGCTTTAGAAATCCATCACTTGATTGTGTATTTGGTACCTTTTTGATGTGTTTGACGATGTTGCAGAGCTTGGATTACTGCGTGCGTCCTCAGTGCCAACTCACGCTCACGGTGTGTGTGTGTGTGTCGGTATATATAGTCAGAGATGGAAAGAGAAAAAGGGAGAGGGGGAGGGATGGAGAGAGAAACGGAGAGAGTAAGAGAGTGAGAGGGAGGTACAAGTCAGTATTTCATGGATGGCTGTGTTGCTATGGGAACAAGATGTGGGCTCCCTATTCCCAAAAAAGTGTCCTCCTTCCTTCCTCCCTTCCTTCCCTCTTTCCCTCTCTCATCACTTCGTTTCTCTCTTCTTCTTCTTCACGGCGTCCGCAGCATCGACACCTCTCTCCTCCTCTTCCCTTTCCCCTCGATCACATCCCACCACATGCCTCTCTCTCTCTCTCTCTCTCTCAATCTCTCACCCTCTCCTCTGTCATCCATCCTTTCCCCGCCCACTCATTCACCTCTCTCTCTCTCTCTCTCTCTCTCTGCCCATCCCCTCCTCTCCTCTGCCTCACTCTTCCCCGTTTTTCCCTCTCCGTCCTCCCCTCTCCGTCTCTCTGTTTGCATCCCCTTCTTTCCCCCCCTGTCTCTCTGATCCCTCTGTCTCTTTAACAGTCACTTATATTCTATTCTTTTCTCGGTTGTCATGGCAATAGGCTGGGGGCGTGAGGGAGCGAGCGCGAGCAAGCGAGCGGGAGTGGGTGTTTCGGAAGTGACATCTCTTGGGCAGTAACCTTGTTTCCTGTGTGGTGGAGTTGGGGGCGGATTCAAGGCGCTAGCAGCGCAGCAACAGTGACGCCGTGTGGACGCTTTGGGTGAGCAATGGGGAACCCGGGACGCGCCGCGTGAGGGCTGGGTGAATGATCTGATAGGTGAGGATACTCTCTCTCCCCCTCTCTCTCTGCCACACATACACACATGTACACACACCCATCCACTCCTCCTCTCATCGAGCATCTCTCCCTCATGGCTGAAGTGGACTCATTGTAGTAGGGGAAATAAAAATTGTAGTAGGGGATCAAAGCTTTTGCTTGGAGTCATACAGTAGTTTCACTGTATGGGCAGTGGGA
Organism: Anoplopoma fimbria; assembly: GCF_027596085.1. Lineage (NCBI taxonomy): Eukaryota > Metazoa > Chordata > Actinopteri > Perciformes > Anoplopomatidae > Anoplopoma > Anoplopoma fimbria. Next base: position 23,049,705 of record NC_072468.1, on the reverse strand, counting down.
CAGTAGTTTTACATATGTATTGCTCTCGGTCTTCACACAGACAACACAGCACCACACTTACATGTGTGCGCACACATTTACAGACAGACACATACATTACTTTGCATTGTAGTAGCAGCTGGTGAGTGTATACTTAGGTTTGTACACTTTAAGCATTATGGGTAGTGATTAGGAGGTGATTTTGTACTTCCGAAGCCTTTCAGCTTTTCAATTAGCTTTTCAAGGAGTATAGTATTGAGGGGAGGTACGCACATGTCTGAGTGAAGGTAGATGTAGTACTGAAAAGGTGCTCATGGAAGGCGGGTATAAGTGCTTAGGACGAGGGGTGCATTCACAGGGATACATTGCGACTCTGATGTACCATATATTTAAGAAGTAGTAGTAGTTTAAGAAGCTGAATTAATTAATTGTTTCGACCACTTGGGGACAGAAGAACACTGCAACAGGCTTAAAAACAAAAAACATATTTTTTTTACCTTATTGTGTTGCTAATGTGTTAGCAAACAGTTAGCATTTTTTGGGAATTGTGTCTCTGGCTACCCGATCAAATTAAGTCCAATATCAACTCGTCTTTTAGCTTTGTTTTGGTCTCCACCAATTCCTGAGTAGAATATCAGACTTTTAGCTGCAAAATGTTCAATAATGTTCAGAAGCTAGTTACTAACTTTGTCTGCCATTTAGCTCTGAACTGGAAATGTACAGTTGTTTTTTTGCAGCTTTTTGTTTTGCAAGACAATGGTAGCTGCCACTGAAAATGGTGTTAATGTGAGCGTTATATAAGGTCTGTAAAACCAAAACAGTCAGGCTTAAAGTAGGGATGCACCCATCTAATGCTCTGGATCGACATTAGCTCCAATACTAACCCTTATTAAGAAGTTTTGCTCTATCCTCATTAAATACAGCTTCTTTGTCAATGACAATGTTGTTTCTTTTAACTCTTACCTTTATTCAGTCACGGTGAGTCATCGACATTTTAGTGCCATAGAAACCCCTGGCCTCATGTTACCTTACACAAAGAAATTACTTTTCTATCCTGAGGTATACAGATTTAAAGTTCGGTAAAAAGAGAGAGCACTGGTATCAGATTGGTAGCCGGTGTTGGCAGATGAGTTTAGGTATCAGAATCAGTATCAGGATAGGAAGAGTTGGGTGGGGGGGCATACCTGCAGAAGAGCTGGTAGAGCTACAAAGTCTGGTGATCATTCTTGTTTTGGACACAAGCTACTAGCTTGACATATGTGCGTGCTAATAATAGCCATGTCTGTTGTTTACCCTCATAGTGAACATTTTGGGGGAGTAGCTTTGGAAGGAGGCCTTACGCTGACTTGGCGACTTTCTCTGTAGATTTAGCGACTTTTTGAGCTAGTGCTGCTAGCTTCTTTCATTGGAAAAGAGTTAGCAACACTGGACTGGGTTTTTCTGTTGGATTATTTTTTAAAGCTAACATAGCTAGCTTCTCAAGATTACCAACCTTATAGAGTTAATGTAAAACTATTGACAGATGGCCAGATTAAAGAGTAGATTTAACTTGCATACAGTTCAGAGTTGATATATGCACACTTACGTCATGCAAGGACATTTTAGCTCACACAACACAGCATCAAAAATGTATCAGAGGCAAATTCCCATGTAATCCTATGTCTATATCATGTAAGCAGCATTCTCTTGCTTTTAGAAACAAACAGGCTTATGCAAACAATCTTCACAAATATTTAGGCAACAATTGTAGTAACAGGTTTTTAAGCTCCAAATGAACGTGTCAAAGTCCACATTATACTGAGTATAATCAAAAAAAACAACAACTAGCCTTTTTAAATGTGATCATTAAAATTACATTAAGTAATCACCTGTAACTGCAGCAACACAGATACAATTATCTCCTACTCAAGTCTGTCACCGCCTCCGACTCCACCGGTCCCCCCCCACCCCCCTGAGTGATGGTAGCCTGTAATTGGCACAAATAAAGTCACATTTTCACAATAGAGATACCTAATTAAAGCAGAGATCCAACAGATATGTCTGGTGTAAAGGGAAGTGTCATGATGCAAAAATCCTGTAATAGCACTGCTGTCGTTTTACAAAGCTGAACAGTTGGTCCTTGGTTGTATACCTCATACATCTTTGAGCTGTTTGAGGAGAAGTCGTGGTGAGATTGTGAGCGCTTTAAATTGCTCAGGCCGGGTATTGAGTTTTGGAAGCCAGAGGTCTCGCCACCCTGTGAGGTAATCATTGAGTAATTGGTATTGATCAACAGGCCTATCAACCTCCCACAGATATATTAAGGTAATGTTGTGCTATGGAGCAGAAAAAAATTATACTGATTACCTTTTTAATGAAGCAAAGCGTGATTTCTGAATGAAGATGATTAGTATTTATTGTGCTGCATGCTCATGCCAATCCACCGCCATGGTCAGAACTAATGTAAGTCTAATGAGCTGGAGTTTCTTGAAGTACAGGGCGTGACAAATGTGCTTGTTCAGCGGAAAAAAAGCCTCGCACTTCTGGGCCTCTGTGACCCCGCTGCTGACACTTGACATCCTTCGCTTGACTCAGCGCTGACAGCAACCTACTGTACTGCACATATGCACCACTATGACTCACAGCTTGTCAAAGTGCAGCACTGCATCTATTCTCTCTACCTTCCATATATTCACTCCTGGCAAAATCTGTATTCCGATGGTTTATTTTTCCCACTGATCCGTTCCGAGGCGATATGATATGTGGTACTGGTGCAGCCGAGGTCACGGTAACGGCATGTTCACCGTGTGGTGCTTTCCTTTGCCTGGAAAGTTAAGATGCTTTGGTCCGCCATGCTTGCAGGAGTACATTATCTGCCCCGGGCGACCCAAGGATATTGCAAGCTTTATTTTTAGCGCTGTTTTTGGAGCTCAGCGATGTGTATAAATCAACATTAGGCCTGTCGGGTTCCAGTAATGACAACGTTGACTAAGGCTGACCAGTCATCCGATTGGTGCATGGGACTTTTCTTTGTAAACTGCTAAGGACGGCAGAAAAAGGAAAAAAGAGCCCACGGAGAGTGAAGGCGAGAGAGGAACAAAGGCAGAGCGGGGGGGAATACAGAGAGAGTGAATGAAGGATAGAGTGAGGTAGAGGAAGATGAGAAAAAAGAGGCGTCTCAGCATTTCTGCTCGTGCCAAATTGTTACTGTACAGTATATGTGCACCCTGTACGTACATACGGACGGACGGACAGACAGAAGAATGAGTCCGCTCATTGAAATTCTGTCCACTGCGCTTCACAGGCCCTTAATAGGCAGCCTCGGGGGTGGAGAGGTAGGCCTACAGTAGAGTAGTGCAGATTGGGCTGCGGATGACTCACGCTGCCATCCTCCAGTGAATATATCTCAGCATCATGACTTTGCTCTGCACACTAACAAAGTTTGGATTCAAGGGCTTAGGTGCTTTTTTTGGGAGCATGTCGCAAAGTGCTTCATGTCTCTGAAGGGCTGTGATAACGACCAATGTTTGATAGAGCGCTTACTCAGCAGCTATCACGTCTCCTTTTCACAGTTTGAGTTTCAGTCGACACACCCATCCACTATGACGGACTATGTGTTAAAACAGTGGAATAAGTGATTGATCACCGTGCCCTCTTAATGATGAAATATATGGAGATGCTGGAACATTTTGTTTGATGCAGGCTACAACACTTTTACAATTTCCACTTTGCAACAAAAATATTTTGCCACGCAGCCTTTTGAAGATAACATTTCCCAACAACCCGCTGTGCAACGCAACAACTCAGAGCATATTAATAGAGTGTAAAGCCGTGTGCCTTTTTAAAATGCTTTTTCAGCTGTTTATCCGTGATCGTGACAAAAGTTGTGATGAGAAGCATACTTTCCATTCATAATATTCACAATATATACCACATTACTCCTCCATATGCATGTCCTGAATTGTCCTGGCTGACTTTCACCAGCTAGATGATAAAGCTATAGAGAACCATATAAGTTCTTGGTCTTTATTGTTTTTTTATTCTCAATTCAATTGCAGAGAGAGAGAGAGAGAGAGAGAGAGAGAGAGAGAGTATTAATCATCAAATAAAATAAATCAGCCAGTGTTGCCTTCCTAAGCATCACTTGGACTTTTCCAGGAAAGAAAGACACCCTCATGCGTGTACGAGAAAAAAAAAATTCTTGTCAATAATTGACATAGAAAGGTTCAAACTTGACACTTACATCAAATATTGTGGGTTTGTAAAGTGGTGAGAACTGATTGAGAGGACTTGGGATTAGAGCTGCAATGATAAGGTTATCAATTAGTAAATTAGCAACTACTTTGGTAATCAATTCATTGCTAACGTCCCTCTTTAGGCAAAACGCAACTGGATGGAACCAGGTTCTCAAATGTCAGAATTTACTGCTTTATGTTGTCTAACATTAAAGTAAATGGAATATTTTTGGGTCGCCCGCCGTTGGTCGAACAACACAAGACATTTGATGACATCACCTTGTTACCTTCTAATCAATAATAGAAATAATTTTCAGCTGCAGCCTCAGAAAGCCCTGGGACTGAATAAAAGAAAATAAATTAGATGAAAAATGACATGCCTCAGTCTTTTCCACTTGAATATCCCTTTGGATCTCTTTTTAAAAAGAGGCTGAAGGCTATTGTGACCCTTTAATGCTCCCCCATCACTGTGGCCCGAATCCATAGCCTCGGATTTCTGTCCACCCAAATGATTCATATACATACATACACACAAACAACAACAACAACAATAAAAGATGTATCTGTATATGTGCAACTTTTCGGGACCGCACAAAATTGTAGCTGAATGTTAAGATATTTTTATCTGATTGAAGGGTCCTTAAAGTGACAGTTAAGCCCAAAATCATAAATACATATTGTTCCTCCTGTTATTCCTGTAGTGTTATTTATCAATCTAGATTGCTTTTGGTGTCAGTTGTCGAGTGTTTGAGATATCGGCTGTAGGGACTTGCCTTCTCTCCAATATAATGGGACTATGGCACGCAGCTTGTGGTGCTCAAACAGCCCATAAAATACAGAAATCATCCCGTTTTCCCAAGATTGTCGTGTTTCATGGAGGAACTTTTTTTTCTTTCTGCTCCACTAAACCCTACATCCTATCACAGTGCAGAAGGAAGCGTGCATCTACTCACGGATGAGATGCTAACAGCTAACTCATACCGGTTATCCTCTCGTCCATGCATAGATGCTAGCTTCGTTCTGCGCTCTGATACATAGAACCTGGGTCATGTTCAGTTTTTCAAATATATTTTTGCCGCTTTGGGCACCACAACCTAACTGCCATAGTTCCATTATATTGGAGATAAGGCAGACATCTCTACGGGCGATATCTCCAAAACATGCTAACTCACACCAAAGAAAGTCTAGATTTATAAATAACACTACAGGTAAGAGAACAAATATGAATCAAATGTTTTGGGGTGAACCTCTTGCTTCCCCAGTGAGAGAAAAACCTGTGTGACCACATGTCCATTGGTCCATGAATGAAAGATAATCAACTCTCCATGCTTCCCTCCTTTCCCTTTCTTAATTCGTCCATATTAATTAGCTGTGCCTGGTGAGGAGCTCATCTATATTTCAGCAGCTTGATTCATAATTCAAACAGGAACTTGAAAGATCAACAGAGTCATTATTTTTCCACAATTAGACGTTTGCCTGTTGTGCCTTTCCACTCTGGCTCGGGGATGGAGAGGCTCTGTAGCCGTCAGCGGTCTGGAACAATCTGAGCAGTGATGAGCGGTAAAATAATCGGTTATGACACGCTGTTGTGTTGCATTGTGGGCCACAGGTTTCTTTCTGACGTTTTAAAGAGGAGAGAGTGCAGAGTCTCAGTCAGCCACCTTGATAAATGGAGGGTCAAATAAACATGAGTCTGTGAGTGTGTGTGGCTGTATGAAAATGTGTGTACAGCATGTGTGTGTTCAGGCCTTGTAGTTCACTCTGCAAATTTTGTAAGTGTGAATGTGGGCGTTTCATTGGTGCATGAGGTGTGAGCCACCGGGGGAACGTTACTTTGACTGATGCACACACTGCAGTGACTTCTTTCTTAACTTGTTTATCCCAAGATTCATTTAAAAAAATCACATTTTTCTTATTGTTTTACTTGTTAGGATCACTAGTTTTCAGTGCAAATGAGTTCAGGACTCTCCCGCTGGACCAGAGCATTTGATCCTTATGCTAGTGGAATGGTGATTTGCCTTATAGGGAGATAAAGTCATCTTTATTCATTTGAATATTAAGTTTTAAACAAATATGATTGATTCAGCCACGTTCCACCGAACAGTTTCTAAAAGAATGCAGAGTCTTTGAATTGGAGCATCGGACAGGATGAAGTGAGACGTTTGCTTTTGTATGCGTAGTTGAAAACTATAAAACGCTCAGTGGCGTGAGAGATGCTGCTGTTGTCGTTTGCTTAAAGGAAAAGAAGTAAAAATGTACGAATCTTAAACAGAGATAACAAATGAGTAGTCTTAATAGGAGGGAGATAAAAATAATGCAAGGTCAATATTAGAAACAACGGATGGATCATTTAGATTTTGATCAAATCACGGAGAAAGAAAATTGTAACCAAATAGTGTTACTGTGCCATGAATTAGATTGTATTACTGATAAAAGCTTGGATATATTTGCATAGGCGGGTATTATTCTGCACTTTATGTCTCTTTAAGTTAACAGAAGTTAAAGCAGTGCAATGAGGCCAGAAAACTCCGACAGCAGCAAAGAAAGAAAAGACAAAGTGCCTCATTTACCAAAGGTCCTTAGTCACACATTTCTTCACTTTAAACAAAGTGAAACAGCTACTCGGGGGACTATATACATATTAATGTCTCCAATACTGTGTGATCAATTCTTGAAATCATCCAAGGCACAGAGCCCTCAGATATATTCTTTAATTTTTTTCCATATCTTCTTGATTGATCCTCAGAATTAAGGATAACGTTAAAGATAATTGTGTTCCCCCACAGAGGAGATTATAGTTTAGTTTCTCCGTCTGTCTGTCAGCAGGAGATCTCAGGAACCTCGGGAAAAGATTTCTGTTAAATTTGGTGGACAGGACGGCTTCAGGCCGAGGGACAGGACAGGTGATTAGATTTTGGTGGTGAGCTGGCTCTAGGACTTGTTCGACGAGACAATTATCATTTTCTAGCTGTGACTATGAAACGAACAGAGATGGAGACTTGATTTAACATTCAAAGGGTTCGTTTGCCGGAGTGATGTGTTCATAGAAATGAATAATAGGAAGTTATAAAAAAGTGAATTAGTTTCAGGAGTTTTAGAGCATTTTTACTTTTTAGAAAAAAAAGTTTGGCATTTTGTTAACTAACTGCCTTGCATAGAGTTAGACGAAAAGATCAATACCACTCTCACATCTAGAAACAGTTAGCTTAGCTTAGCATGATGACTGGAAACAGGTGGAAACAGCTAGCTTGGCTCTGTCCCAAGGTTTAAGAAACGGCCCTCAATTAGCTCTATATTTTGTTTGTCATATGCAAACAAAAAACAAAATGGGAAAAAAAAAGGAGTTATGGTTTTATGCGGGGTTATGTGTTGGACAATTTTTGCTCTTCCCCCCCTGTTCCCAGGCTAAGCTAAGCTAAGCTAACTGTTTCCTGGATGTAGCTTTAGAAATGAGGGTGGCACCGATAATCTCATCTGGATATTGGAAGGAATGCGAGTAAGCATATTTCTCAAAATGTCGAACTTTTCCTTTGATGTAGATCCTTTTTCTGATCTTTTTTTGATTTATTTATTTAATGCTGCAGTTTAAGGCCTCATTTGTTTATCTTTTTGCCTTTGGAAAACAAAATGCATATTGTATATCCTGCTAAACAAGTGCTTTATGAGTAAGATGAATTTCCTTTATGTTATTTAACACCCTATGAATCAGGTGCTGCTTCTAGCATCGTCCTGCATCGTCTCATTATGACTAACGACCTCTCTCATCCGACCTATCAAACACAATGTGATGACATCTGGCACTGACGTTATGAGGACGATGTGTCACGGCCTCACCGCCCTCCTACCGGTGATCCTAACTGACCTTTCTCTTCCCTCCCTCTCTCTCCTCTCTCCTCTCCTCCCCCCTTCCTCCTTCTCTCCCGTCCAGATGCAAGGTGTGCCGTCCCCCCCTCCTATCATCATCACCATCATCGCACCCAACTCCACTCCTTCCACGCTCCCTCCCACGACCGTCCCACCTACGACCGTCCCACCTACGACCGTCCCTCCTGCGACCATCCCACCTACGACCGTCCCCCCTTCAGCCGTCCTTCCTTCGAGCGTCCTTCCTTCGAGCGTCCTTCCTTCGAGCGTCCTTCCGTCGACCGTCCTTCCTTCGACCGTCCCTCCTTCAAGCTTCCCTCGCACGAGCGCCCCATCTACGAGCGCCCCTCACAAGACCGTCCACCCCAGGACCGCTGGAACCCCCATCTCCGTGTGAACACCGGAAATCAGATCTACATGTTGGACCAGGAGGAGGTATTACACTCCACACACCAGGAATACACTGAATACGGTTTTGCACCAGCTGAAAAAAAAAGAAATGAATTAGTATTAGATACTAGAAAACTTTAGGGGAGATATTTATTATGTGGGATTTAAAAATAACCCTTTCACATTCAACACTGATGGAGTATGACCACGCTAATTTGATTTATTTTGACATCAAGCACATTTTATAAAAATAAGTTGTGAGTTCCTTAATTCTTCTGCAAAAATTTAAAATTAAACTAACTTTAATATAAAAATGTGTCAAAGCAAAAATTTTAAATAACTATTTTACTCTCCAGTGACAACCCCTAACTCATAATATACTGTAAACTTACACACAGCTATTAATATAATGAATTATGTAACATTACTATTACTATGTAACCAATTTTGATCTGGTTCCAAGTTTGAGTCTATAAAATGACTTAAACCCGCATTAATTGGTTTTTTTTCCCACTTGTGGGCAGTACAACAAGCTGTTAACATGACATTGACATATTATCACATCATAAAGTTGTTTTTTTTGCGTATCCAGTAGGTCCAACACTCACTCTCCTTTTAGCACTGTTTTGGATACCATCAACTAATAAGGGTAATAAATAATTGATCACATAGAAATATTGATTGGCGCAGCTTTAATGAATACTTTACTGTATCTCTTCTGTATGTTTTATTAGCAAAGAACAATTTACAAATATTTGACATCTTATCCAAACTACAGCTAGTTAAAAAAAAACGTCCTTTCCTGATCAATTCCATCAATATTTTACAAAATACTTCCTCATGTCTTTTGGGGTAAAACAGGTTGACAGTGATCTTAGCACGGCCTGTATGAAGATAGTTTCACACAGTCTTTGTTGTAGTTAAAAGGCCGTACTTTCCAGCTTATATCTGTTAAAAAGGAGGTCAGAGAGAGGATGTATCCAGAGTCTAAACCAGAGAATCCAGCTTCTCCGGATCACTGTCGCCTCAGGTTTGCTTTTAGGGGGTTCAGTTTCAAGGGCAGATGTTAATTCTTCTGGTTGGAAACTTTTGGCAATCCTCTGCATTGTGGAGTGTAACTGGATTATAACTGTGTGACCAGTAACCTCAAAGAAAAAAGGGATTTATCTGTCATATATGACTCTTTGAGTTCTCTTTTAGTTACAAACTGAAAGTTACTGTTTTTAGTGTTCACTTCCTCAACCTGTCTGATCTCCATACTTCTGTGTCAGTTTGTTCCTAAATTTTCTTAAGTGCTTGTAGAATGTATTAACTTAGTTTTACGTGCAGTTAAAGAAAGTCATCATTTTATAAGCTTAGTTCATGCAAGACATCAAGTTTTTTTCATTGGAGAAACAGCAAGAGTTGTGCCATTTGTGCCTCTTGTGGTTGCAGTGCAATCTGGAAAAGCAGAGGGGAAATATATATTGTGCAAGGCCTGAATATCCCAGAGTTACTGACACTTATCAATGACTTTACAGGCTTTCAAATTATTATATTAGTCGTAGGTTTCTGTCAGTACTATAGAATTATCTTGACACAATGGCAGGTGATGTAAATTGGTCGACACAGACTAAGTTATGATGAATGTCTGCCAGATTGGGTGTCATTTGAAGTTCAGTTTGAGGAGGGTCACATCCCTTGAAAGAAAAAAGATCAGGCTCACTGGATTTCTGGCATGTCAGAGATGTAAGCATTAAAGTTGCAGGTTCTTGCCATTGAAAAAGGCGGATTAAATAGGTTAATACAAATAACACACTTATAACAATAGCAAGGTAGTGTAAACTGATTAATGCAAAGTACGTCAGCTATTCTTTAAAGGAGAAGGCTGGTGATATTCTTGAGTTGTCCTGTTGTCAGCAAATCCCATAAAAACACAAAAACCAACAATGAATCTGGCCGAAGTGCCTGTTTTAATTTATTCCTCTGAGCCATTGACTTACAATGTTGTCCAAAAACTATTAAAAATACATTCATGAGCCAAACACCTGCAGTGGGTTACATAGTACTTCATAAACAGCATTGGGACTGTAATTTATTTTGAAACAATCCCACATACACCTCCCGGTTCAATAAAGACTCACAAGGGCCCCCCCATGTGTATTAATCCGCAGCTGAAAATAGTCCCAAACACATTTGCTAATCACTTCTTCTTGAGTAGTATTACCTAAAAAGTGCCCAGCTGTTTTAGGAAATAACAAATCCTTTTTTTTTTTAATAAAACAATTTACTTGTGAACCATATTTCTTAGATGAAAGTCTTCAGTAAGAACCAATAAGCTTGGTGCTGAGGTCCAAAGACAGGATATGAAGAAAAGATTTTCCTTCCTAGTGCCTGGCATGATTTTGAACAAACTTTATTGGCGTCTCCGACCAAAGTAAATGTGTTCTTTCTGGGTTTTCGAATACTGCATGGACATTAATTTGTCATTGCTTAAAAAAAACACATTATGGACAGCAGGTTCAAAGTTCTTCAGGGTCAACTTTTACATTCACAGTTATATACAAATAGGCTACTGCTTATGTGCTAACTTATTAGATATAACATTAAAGTGCCAGTTGAAGCTCGCCTGTCATGGAGCTGGATATATTCAGCATGCATGCATCAGGGGAATAGTTTAGCAGGAGTTGTATTTTTCAGCTCTTTTAACACATTCACACAGCACATCCACAGAGCTTCACAATGAATGTATGATATTCTGCTGTTAAACCAGCACAATATACTTCATGAAAAATGAGAAAGAGCTCCTTCTCACTTATTATTATTTTTATTCTGTGTTTCCCCAGTTGATTTTCAGATGACAGGAAATGGGCATAGCAGTATTTTAGTGTTGATTAACTGGACTATTCTCGCTCCGAAGTTTGTGATTTACCAAACACAGATAAGTGCATCACTTGTGAGTAAAATCATCATCTTGCTCTCCAGGCCAGGAGAGGGTACTGTTCCTCAACTTTTCTACCTCTGCTTTGCAACAAAAAAAAAAAATCTACAGACAGAATTACAAAGGAAAGACTGCTGATTAATAACTCCACTTAAAACACAACCATAAATGGAACAGGACATGTTAAATCCATAGACCTAAAAGTTAGCAGGTCTGTAATTAGACCATACGCTGATATATTGCAGGTTTTTAATTTGCTTTATTTAATTTAAAGTCATTAACCTGTGGCACTTTATAGAAGTACGATGGGGTGGCTGCATGTCTGGGCATTTTGAAATATAGTGTTTCATATTTATATTTTTTATCTTACTTTTAAAGTTATCTGCCTCACTATTTGATGTATTGCATGTACTCAGATTATTATACAGTACGTAAACCTTGTGATTTAAGCCCTCCACTGAGGCAAAATTCCTATGTTCAGCCATTTTTGGCGAGTCAATAAAGTAGTGCATCCTCATGTGGGCCGGTCAAAGCACACACGGGTGGCGACTTTACAGTTACGCGTGTGCACGGCTGCCAATAGCTTTCAACCTGTCATCACTCAGAGAGAGAGAGAGAGAGAGAGAGAGAGAGAGAGAGAGAGAGAGAGAGAGAGGGCTGTGATCCCGATAAGAGTCCTGTTCTCTCTCTCCGGAGGGACTGAATGCGGAGGCCCAGTTCAATTAATCAGAGCCCTATCCCTGTCTAATTGTGCCAATAAGGCAGCAGCTGTGAATGGATCGGAGGCAGGACTGACGTGCTGATAGCCGTCACCTCGGCGACGCCGGAGGGGCGTTAAATATTCACGCCTGTCACTCACCTCATGCAGAGCGGGTGCCTCTCTTTCTCTTTCTCTTTCTCACACACACACACACACACACACAATTTATTTCTATTTTGTTTGAGATGGCTTCAGTGGTTCGGCAAAAAAAGGCAATCATACTGTACGGAGATATAGAGAACGAGAAGAGGATCTTGTTCTTTTTTTCCCCCATCGGTGCTGCTTAACATTTTCATATCAGCCCTTTCACCTCTGTGATTTTCTGTTTGCTTATATGTTTGGCATCTGAGGTCAACATCAGCTGTCCAATCCCTTGCTCTCTCCCTCTTGTATCTCTGCCCTCCATCGATCCTTCACTACCTTCTCTCTCTCTCTCTCTCTCTCCCTCTCTATTGCCTCCCATCTCTCTCCTCTTTTTATCTAATCCATCTGTTCCATCTCCTCTCCCTTCCTCCCTCCTTCTGTCTCCATATTCATTGCTACCACACTTTCTCTCCCTCTATCTCACCCTCCTCTCTATCTCTACCACTTCTCTGCCCTCACCCTTTCCCCTCCTTCCTCTCTCTCTCTCTCTCTCTGGGGTGACTGGCAGGAGTTGTTGGCTCTCCCACAAGCCACCTGTCTCTGTGCTCCTCACAGCTCCATTCACCTTCACATTCATTTTTTTTATTTATTTTTTGCTTTTGTTTCATGAATGATGGCCATCAGGAAGACGCAGGATAGGCGTTCCTCCTGAAGAGCCGAGGTGTCGCTTCGGGGGAGCAAGACTCCTCTGTTGCGTCTGAAATGTGTCACTATGGAAAACTCCCTGTGTGTTAGGTTCATTGAACTGTTTCCTAGTGATGGAGTGAATGCCCTTCATGAGGCTAGAATGGGGATTACACCCTCACTGACAGGGCTCATTTTTATTATGAAGGACAATAGATGCTCTGACAAGACGTTTTTGTCTGAGTGGCACATTTTGACACTGCATCTAGGGCAAAATACCATTGAAAGTACAAAGAAAACAACTGTGAAATCAAAAAATGACGATTGAAAACACGCCGCCTGTAATTACAGTGCCCTCTCCTTCTAGTTTCTTTTTTCTTGTCATTCAGAACTCGGAAGTGGACGTGACTTCTATGCTGTCTCTATTGAGCTTCTGTACTGTATGTGATTGGCAGAATTTTCTTTCTAAAATGGAAATGTGTCACTTAGAAAACAAGCGAGCATGCAGCCCGAAGCAGCAGAAGATGTCGCTCAGTGTTACTTTGTGTCTGTGTGATCACATATAAGGATTAGAAGAATATGTGTTACAAATGGATGCAGTTAAATACCACAAAATGAGCATTTCTATGATGCAGTTGTAACTGATACTTCTTTATGCAGGGATCAGGAATTAGATTTCATGAATCCCTGCAGCTGTGTTTTTCACTTTTTGTCCACTCTGTTAATGTGTCAATGCACATTTACGTTTAATATTTAATACTCTTTGGCCATATGTGTTTAGCAGTATGCATTGTGGCTGAAGCAGAAAGAAGGAAGATACGTTTTAAGTGGAATTGAAACACATTGCTTTCCTTTTCTTCAGCTCCTCTCTTGTGGACATCTCCTGCTTTGGGTTTCATGTGATAGTAAACTGAGAAGCTTTGGTCTGTTAGTCAAAAGAAGTAATTTGAAGATCTCAACTTGTAATATGTATAATTCACTATTTTATGACATTTTGTAGACAATCACTTTATAAATGAGAAATGACTTTGCATATTAGGTGATTACGGAAATAATTGTTAGCTACAGCCATAGTGTTGTATGTGTGAGCAGCAATAAGATAAGATAATCCTTTATTAGTCCCACAGCGGGGAAATTTACAAATGCACTGATTCATAAGAATTTTAAACTAATTGATTTGTAATGGAGATCGATAATTGATAATAATTTGACTTTGGACATCTTATGTGATAATAATATGATCATATTTCAATAATTTTGACGTCTAACACATTTAAAGACGTGAAGCAGGCTAGTCATGGACCACCTCATTAACTGCA
>NC_072468.1:22940491-23030491 GCF_027596085.1 Anoplopoma fimbria | reverse complement strand
ATTATTCCTCATTGCGCAGAGAGGTTATTGAACACATTAAACCTTTTGTATGGTGGGAGAGAGAATACACAAGCTTAACCAGCAAGACGCTGTTTTAATCCATCGACTGGATATGTTAGATAAGTTGCTCATTTCTAAATTCAGAGCGGATCTATGATTGAGGGACATGATGATGACATGCCGGTGGCTAGAAGCTAACGGTGCAAACATAACTAACAGTGCAAAGAGTGGCAACAGTGCTGGCAGAGCTAACAGTGTTTACCTGACATAAGGAATGGGGTTAGAATTGCTACTTACGAGGCTCTACACAAACATTTTTATACATCATGTATGTCAAAAGACTATCGCAAAATATACATTGTGGCTTCAAGGATCAAGGAGACAAGGAGGCACAACATGGAGAAAGGAGGAGATCCCAGAGAGTCAGAGCTGGCACATTGCTCAGTCAGGCATTAAGAAACCACTTTGCCTAATACGTATATTTAGAAACACCATAAAGCAACATGGTAGCAGTATGCCTCTGTGGCTTAATTTGCGTTCCCGATCAATGAAGAGCCGGTTGATAGTGAGGTTAATTCAGGTTTACTGTTACTCATTGGCACTAAAGCATATTCAATTAGTCTAACCGAGAGCTCGGCCAGTCTCTCCGCTGCTGTTCCTTACATTAATCTGGCGGAGAGAATTAAAAGAGGTTTAGACGGGTGTCATTTTTAGGTATCTCATAATGCCACTGTGGTATGAGGATATTCTCACAAGTGTTCAGGTCATTGGGCCTTCAAAGCTGAAATCTGCACCTTAACTTCACACATGTCGCCCCCTGTAGCAGTCAGAGTCAAAAGATGGTAAGGACTTCATCACATCAACATGCTATGCTACTATGCTAGCTTGCTTTACAATGATAGCATGCTATGATAATATTTATTCACCATTTTGTCCTGTCGTGATCTTAACTGTTAGCCCAATGGAAATTTTGACCTGCCGGTGGAACGACATAAAAAGTTAAAACATCTGTGAAGTCCTTTTGATTCTTCTTCTGTACACAATGACTTTTCGAAGCAAAAACTTTGCTGGTAATCATTTGTAGATATTTAATTGAGGATTAAAGTAGAGGACAGAGATAAAAAATAACTTGATAAATGACTAAACCTTTCCCAGTGTAATTACCCCCCCCCAACAAAAAGGAAACTCACCATACACGCTTTGTGCATTCCCACACTGGACTCATAAAGAATGGATGCTGCTTAATATATTTTTCATCAAGCAGTTTGTACTGTAATCACATCACAACAAGCAATATGCTGGTTCCAAGAAAGCACTGCATTACAAAGTCGTTCCGTGCACTTGTGGTTGCACAAGCAGCGAAAGTGGAGAGCAATCACGTAGGCAGTTGATTTATGGTGCGTTGTCCGTGATTAAGTTGGATATAGAGACTGATGTGAACGGGATCCTGATGCTGAGTGGTGAAGCATCTTCTGCTTTGTCGGTCTAACTAGATTACGCCTTTGTGTCATCACATGTCAGATGTGATACAGCTGTGTAGCAACGGAGCATATTTGTGGCTTGAAGTGGAGCAGCGTCTGCATAAAAATTTCATGCGTCCCCCCTCTCACTTTAATGGACACACATCTGCAAAAAAAGCAGTAAGAAGCAGGCACTCTCACACCAAAATAAACCTCCACTCCGGCGTGTTTTCATCTTAACAGAGCCCCCGTTAGAGTGAGTGTCACTCGGCTGTCTTGCGGGACATATGGCTCAGTGTGACCTGCCAGTGTCCTTCACTGTTGTTGGCATCGCTCCCAAAGCCCCCCAGGCTGCACTGTCTCGCGCTGCTCTCTGCGGTTAGCCCCACCTCCTAACACTGGTTCTCTGTGTTCACACCAGCTCTCTTATGTCCCGATGTCACGCTTCTGTTGGACGCTGGTCTCAATGGGACTCACTCTGTGGCACAGCAGCATTGTATGATAACACAAACAAGGCTGCTATCATTTTAACAGACTCATTCACTTATGTCAGTCAGGATACATAGAGGACAGTGGCTGCAATTCATTTCCAGAGGACTATACCTATATGTATGAAAACTATCACTATGAAGACATTATCCTGCATTTGTTAAAGCTGCATCTATGTTTTATTTTTTTGGGCCACTTGGATGCAGAAGAACACAGCGACAAGCTGAAAAACACATCTGTTATACATCTGTATGTAGCGGTTTAGCCAGATCAAACCAGTTCTCTGCAGAAGCATCAGGCAGCTGTCTCGTCCTGTTTTCAGCTAACAGGACCAGATAACCCCACTGTACCCGACCTACGTAGCACAATACGGCAACAGACAAGATGGTGAAGAAGTCCCATGTATAGCAATTAAAAGGACCAGATGTTTTTTAGAGATGCACCAGTCCGACCTTTTCACTCATGATAGCGATACCGGAGTACAGATCCTATACCAGGTGTTTCATTGATAAGCTGTATGGCTCACTGTGTGGAAGTGGCTGTGATCATTGTTTTGTATGTGTAAGGAAACAACAAGCTTCACTTAAACATTCCTCTCCTAACTCTGTAGCACAAATCGGGCAAATAAATACCTACATATAGATGTACTGAATTGTTATTTATTGAAATAATGGTATCCAATACCAGATTGGTCCATTGTCACAGAAACTCGATCCAGCAATTTTAGTCAGTATCAAACTGTTATCCAATATTAGTATTGGTATTTGTAAATCTCTAATATTTTACCTAAGAGTTGTTGGAGACCAAAACAGACCTAAAGGGTATTTACATATCACCCAGACAAGGAGACATGAGGATAATACACTTTATTCAATACACCTATGCAATCCAGTGCAACTATATTGAAATTTGTTGCTAATATCGTTCACCAATGTTTTTAAATGCAGTGTGCAAAACATTAGATACACCTCTCAATATAATGCGTGCTACATTATAAACCAATATTTAAATGATTGCCTCTTATTTATAAAGGAAGAGTTTTTGGAGCTGCTGTGTTGGATTGCATTAGATTTTACTGGTGTACCTAATAAAGTATTCAGTAAGTGCACTCAGTGTATTAGCTACACCTAGCTAGTACTAATGCGGTCTAATACATCAGCCCGGCTTTCACCAGTCAATCACATCAGAGTGTGTTATTTTCAAAGGAAACATCATCATGAGTTTCTGCAGTCATTTTTAATTTTTTTTCCCCCCGTTGTGTATTCCTTTGTGTTCTGGGGCCGAGTGCCAACAAAACACTAGATTTGGTGTTCACAGTCAAGATTTATCGCTCTGTACTTTACAGTATATGCTGTACATGTTCTGAGTGTAACTGTGTTTCAAAAGGACCAGTGTTTCTGATTAGTGTGGCACATTCTCCCGTTTATTTTCCCTCTAGTCTCACTTTTATGAATTCAGGGACTGTGGGGCCAAATGTAGCGGAGCTGTGAAATATGGGATTATTTTTATATATATATATATATATTTTTGTGGTTATTTTTTTTGCTTTAGTTTTTCAGTTCCTCCATTTTTAGTTCATTATGTTTCATACAATGAACTGCTGTGGATGATTTAGAATTCTAGCTTTGTCTCTTACCAGACCGGCCATTCTCTGCTTTTACTTTTGTTAAATGATGCGTTACGACTTTAAAGGAATATGATGAAACTGGTAGCCTGTGGGTTTCACGTGACCCTGCTTTAACCTTGAATATAATTCTTGGATGAATTTCATCTACTTGGTTGCTGTTGGAAGTTACTTTAATCAAAGGTTTATCAGTTCATTCATGAGCTTGGCATCCTTGCTGGCACCTTTTGCACATGTCTTTATCATCTGTTTGTTATCAGCTGTTTTAAGAATTTCAGTCTTTTCTCTCTGTTTTCTGTCCATAAAAAATATGAAAAATGTATTTAACTACAGCTGTTTTTACATTTATTAGTCTAGAGGTACTGCGGTTATTTATCAAAGACAAAGAGAAGGACGAATAGTGTTCAGTTTCACTTGTGTGTTCATCTCCAGTGCTTCAGCAGTGTGTGCTTGTGTACTGACCTTGTGCTTCTCTCCGTGC
Organism: Anoplopoma fimbria; assembly: GCF_027596085.1. Classification (NCBI taxonomy): domain Eukaryota; kingdom Metazoa; phylum Chordata; class Actinopteri; order Perciformes; family Anoplopomatidae; genus Anoplopoma; species Anoplopoma fimbria. The sequence goes on along the minus strand of NC_072468.1, from coordinate 23,026,437 downwards.
AGGTACACCCTTTGCTGATGCGCGAGAGGCGCTCAGAGTCTCACAGGAACAAGCTACTGCGGCGGACAGTCAGCGTTCCTGTTGAGGGCAGACACCATCCCGAGATGGGTGAGCAGACAAACCTTTACTAAGCTTTACTGTGACTGAAATATTCAAATAGAGCGTTTAGTAAAAGGTCCAAGAAAGTGTTTCTTTCTTGTCTCACGTTTTGAAAAATCAAACGATATCAAACTTTCTAAACATGCCAGCCTGGAGTATGTGACTGACTTTATGGAAATATTTTTGCCCTCAACTCTGTTTAAACTTCTCTTCATTCTTGTCCATTTTGACTTTAAGGAAAAAAAACACATAATCACCTGTGTTAGTTTAAGTAAGCCTGCTTATAATGATAGGATAGTCGCATAGCAACGACAATGATATAAAGATCCCAGCATCCTTTGAGCCATTACTCTCTGTGTTACGAGCAGCACTCACAGCAGCACTCTGCATCTGAGCGGAGATAAAAGCATCACATCTGATCGGGGCTCAAGGCAGCTGTTTTCTTTTTCCAACAGATATTCTTAGGTTGTGTGATTTAGCAGTTATCTCACCTTTTGAAATTAAATTCATGCTTTGATACCTTGATGAATCATGCATATCTTTTGAGCTCTCTGCCTCTTTATTTCTTTTCTCAATCTATATAGAAGTTTTATTTTCTCTCACTCTTCTTTCTCGTTCTGCTCTTTGATTTTATACCTCTGTGTGCTCTGCTCGGACTCTGTGAAAGCGACCCTCTGATAGCTGCCTGCCTCTGTTTGTTTTGCCTGTCTCAGTCTCTCCGGTCCCATCTACAAATGTCCCGCTCAGTTTCCCCCTCTTCCTTCACCCACCACCTCTCCGTCTCACTCAGCTATTTTAAGGGGCCTCCCTTGCGACACCCCCCCCCCCGTCTATGAATCTGCCGTTGCTGCCGCCTCAACAGTTGTGCTGATTCAACTGGATACATATTTTCCCTCAGTTTTCATATGAGTGGCTCTCTGACCTCTAAGCAGTCAAGCACTGACACATGAGTTGACACGCTCCCACCACGTTGTGACATATGCTGTCATAGCAATACCAGGCCATATTGCCAAAGTGTATTGTAAACATTTTCACGTATGTTAGCATGTAACGCTACAGGCCATAATGCACTGACACCATTGTGGACCATCTGTGGTCACTACGCCCAAAAGGACTAATGCGCCACAGGCAATTTGTAATTATCAGATCAACAAAAAAGTAAATGGAGCATGTTATGAGGCTACAGTTGGAGAGCACGTCTACAGGGAGCCACATGATCTATTTGTATAAAACTCCCTGACATATAACGTTGAACTGACAAAGGTTCAGCGACTCTTTACTTTAACACTTTATATCAGGCTTGTTTAATTGTACAAAAACCGAAATGTACATTTGACATGGTGGAAATGGTGGAAACGACTGCACATGACTCCGTGCTAAGCTAAGCTAACCGGCGGTATACTGCCGGTTGGTGCATATTTATTTTACAGAAATGAGAGCGGCATTGGTCTTCTCATCTGGCAAGAAAGCAGATTTCCCAAAATATCAAACTATTTCGTTAATTAATAAATATCTTCATGGCTTGTGCCAGTGTGAAGTTCTGGTCCAGTGCCATGTCACACAGCACATCTAATAGTGAAGCTAGCATGCATGATCATTCACTATCCTTTGCAGTAGCAGCAGCATATTATGTTACCACTCTGTGAGAGCAACATGTTGGACGTCACCTCTGCAGCAATGTGACATACAGGAAGATCTTGCACAAAGCATCATACAATAAGAAAATTCCACACATATCCATCATGGTTGGCTTTTATTTTGAAATTAAACTATTGATATTGTCAGTGTTGGCAACATGCTCTCCACAGTTGCTATTTATGTCAGTCCATCGGTGAAACCAGGACCCAAACAATACGTCTGTTTTTATGAAGCTAATTCAATTCAGCATGCATTTAGGGTTCATTCATGTACCTCTGAACTGGGCTTCCATTGAACACATTTTGGTAACGTTTAGGACCATTCGTTAATTTCCAAAATGATGAATGAATTTCGTCCTTGAGAAAATTGAAAGACATGACCTCGCTATCAAATTCTGTCCGTTCGGAGCATTTCCATGTTCCGAGTGAAGATTAGACTGCAGCTGCTGCAGCTGGCGAACACGCATCTGTTTGTTTGTGACAACATTAATACATCAGCCTGGATTCATTATTCATCAGAGGTAAAAGCCTGTATTTTTCACAAGATATTGATGAATGGAGACATTTGACAACAATCCCAGCTGGATGCCTGATGTAGTGACACAGTCAGATGGAAGATACCGGGCTCCACATTCGATATGCGATTAGTCAAACGCATAATGCCTCAATAGGCTTTTTTCACTCCTGTGTCATAACACATCAAGTTATGCAGACGCATTCATTTTCCTTTTTGTCTTTTACTTTTCTGTACCTTTAAGGTTCTAAAAAAGATTTTAAGTTGAGGAGATAATGAACACATAATGAAGATATTCACTTTGCTGGATAATTACAGTGCAGCATAAGCATTTTATGCAAATGTGAGGCTTAATTAACTTTTCATGATCGTGACAGTGGAAAATGACTTTTACTAACTAGACAACAAAAAAGTTCTTCCTCTTGTGTTGGTTTTATGTTTTGTTGCAGACCACTGATAATTGATTCTATAACAGAACAACTTCATTATTACTTATTGTATGGGATTAGTGCACTTATAACTGATCAAAATTAGATGTAAAATTAAGTTTCTGATGGAGCTCCAGTTCAGGTATACAATGGATTTCATTGTATGGAGATTAGAGTCCAATTGATACGGCATTTTTTAAACCGATAATGATAAATTGGTTGATATTTACATGCACATGGATTTTAGTCTTCTTCAGACTAATGGAAAGCATCCAAAATACACATTAAGGTTTTTATTTGACTAATTTGTCTATATGCATCTGTAGATTTCTCCTAAATTCACCAAAAGTTATAATTGGATAATGCCATATTTGCATATTTAAACATACACTTTCTGAAAACTTGTAAAAAATGAAATAATTATCTTAATGTAAGTTATCAACTGGGGAGGTTTCATGGTGATATCTTTTAGTTTATTTTATTTTTTACCACGTTAACCTGTAGTGTCTTGCAAAACAAGTCCAATTTTACAAACCATGTCCTTAAAGGCCGTTTATTATTTATTATTTCTCTCATACTCTGAGTGAGAAATCTCCACTTCAATAGCACTTTCACAGACCAAACTTTCCACTTTCATTCCTATCTATATTCTGGAAGTTTTTTTACAGAGGCCTTTGTTCATATATCATTCATAGTCTGGTTTATAGAACATTTTATACAAACATAATGGAAAATATTTTTTTATAGCTGTTGACAGTATGAGGTATCAAAAATTCTCTCAGTAAAAACATTTGACTCTAATATTTAAAAAAAATAAAACAAGGTAATGCTCATTTGCATATTTAAACTTTTAAAAATAAATGTCCTGTTGTGAATAAATCATCTGGGGAAGATACCAATTGGTTTAAATGTTTGCCCTGTTCACCTGTTAAATCCCATCTATTGGTAATGTGTCCGACAGTATCAGTAATTGTAAAGTCAGTATCAGGACAGCCTGATGTGAGTTGAGGACACATTCCAGCTAATTTCCATAGCATTATGAGTTGAACAGTCCTTCATATTTCAATAAAAGTTGTTTTAGTGAGATGCACAGCGGGCAAACAGAAAGAAAGCCTGTGTACTCTCCCCCTCTCTCCCTCATTAACCTCTCCAGAACGCGATCCGATAATCCCCATTAATGAATTTGGCCTTTAATGTTTTGTGTTAAAATTGTAAATTGACTTCATCTAAGTCTGCTCTGTTATTAGAGGAACCTTATTATCTGAATGACTTAGCCTCAGGGAGAAAAAAAACAAAACCCAGCAACACTACAAAGCTGATTGGTTGTTAACTCTGGCTGAATAGTTTTTCAGCAACAGTGGTTTAAACATACGGGACTTCTCCTCAGTTTGTCCTTGTAGATCTCACTCATTCCTTCAGACATCTCAGCTTAGCAGACAATTGTGATAAAGAAGGCTCAGCTAGGCAATTGTTCCTTTACAATGTGCGACCTTCATATAACATTTTAGCAGTATACTTCAGTACTGATGCTGCATTCTGGGCATCTTTCTTTTTCAGTGTCTGCTCATAGAATTTATTCAAGATTTAGATATAAATAATACAGCATCAGCACGGATTCTAGATTTTGAACCTCCTCCTAACCCTATACTGTCATTCTCCCCATTCGGCACTTTCTATTCTGTCTCACCACACAGCCTTTAACCTGTTTCCTCCCCGACACCATCCCACTCCGCTCACCCACTCAACAGGGCTGCATGTTCCCTCATATAAAAAGAGAGGGATAAAACAAAGACACACTAAATTCAAATTCAGAAAAGACACATCACATAAGAAAAACAAGGTGTGAGACTTTCCACTGTTGTTATTGTTGAGATGAGCATTATGAGTCATTACCGATCTGTCATCTCAGGAAGACTTAAACAAAACATTATAGATGATTTCTCTGCATTGTTTTAAGGCAAATGTTTCTCTTGCTTTGCTTTTACAAAGATTTCAATTCTCTGTTTCCTTTAATACATGTAGAAAAGACTGGATGATGTCATGACGACTATAGTGGACATAGTCGTTGTGATGTCACCCAATGATTTATGGACGACGGTTTTGAAGCGTTTGAGTTTGGCAATTTGTCCATCATCATCTTGATGTTTTTTGCAACCAGTGAACAGAAGTGACCATATTTGGTCTGCAAAGGAGTGACGCTGCGATAGAGACGTTGTACACGACTCTGGTAGCCACCTGTCAATCACAAGCTAGCCTTGCCCTAAAGCATGCCATGCTTTGTTGTCTATTTTTCACAAAATGGGATCGTAACTTACTAAATGAACATCATGATGTATTAAAGAAGTCTTGTAACTAGGGATTGAGACGATAAACTCGTGTTTACAATGTGTACTGAGGTAATAAATCATATGAAAAGTAGAATCATTTTTCTCATAGACTTCCATACAATCAGACTTCTTTTTGCAACAAGAAGAGTCGCCCCCTGATGGCCATTAGAGAGAATGCAACATTAGGGCACATCCACATTGGCATCACTTTTCAGAACCGTAAGTTGCCGCCTGGTAGACATGGGTCAGACCTAGGATTGTGCAATATGTTGATATATGTTGAACATATCTTTGTTTTTACAACAAGCAACAAGCTAACAACTATTTGCTGGTTTAAGAATTTAACACAGCTGGGTTTATGGTTGTTTTACATGTTTTTTTCCCCTCTGTGATAAACTTGTTTTTACTGGAATCAATGGGAAAAGGAAAATACAAACTTAACAAATTTGCTAGCCTATAGGTGAACGTTGGATACATTTGAGCATCCCTCCAGCATCACTTTAAAGGTATGCATGTGTTTGTAAATGCATATGTGCTTGTGTGGGAAAGAAACAAGCCCTTCATCTTCATGGCTTGCTCTTTTCACAGGAATGCTTACGGGCAGAAAATACGAAATATTTGAAAATGACAACCTCGATACAAAAATAAATCAATGAACTATCAAAGCAGGCATGAATCTCTGGATGCCACTCATCCTGTATCCCATCTGTCAGTTCACCAGCTCTATGCGAACCTGACAGAAGACACAGCGCTGTATTCTGACTTTGAATTCACCACTGTATTTCTGTCGACTCAGCATTGATTGGTTGACCTTTGAGTCTATGATTTTAATGTGCAAGAAAATAACCCAAACCAGCAACTTGCACAATTCTTGTCTTGTTCCGTTTACACTATAGCTAGCTGTCAACTGAGCCCATTGCCGAGGATTTTAAGGGGTCATTAGTGAAGGCTAGGAAGCTGTCAGACTGTAATGGGAGTGATTTCATATTCTGATTTTGAACAATACCAAAATAAATGATTAATTTATAGAGTAGGTCCAGGCAAAGCCACAAGGGGACGTTATGAAAGATATTTTAACGCCATTTTAGTGTTCAATGTTTTACTGTGCCTTTTTAACTGTATGATAAAGACAAGCTGGATTCAAAAACATGAATTTGCAGTCTCCTGCTGTATGATATAGAACAGCATAATTAGCTGCCTCAGTGGCTTGAGCTCAGTGATAAGAGTTCATTTAAAGTGTTATGACAATAGAGGCGTTTTGCTCCAGTGCGAGCTGGAGCAGCAGTGTTACTGTGCAGGGTGACAGTTTATAAACGCAGTGATTCACTCCCAGGGGAAAGTGAAAATCTGGCCTTATGAAACCCGGGCTTTTGTTTGGGGGGGGATTTGCTGAATCATCTGCCTGTCTTGCCTTTGGAACTGTGAATGAATACAAATGATTTGCTACACTCTTGTGTTTGGCTTTTGATGGACATGGACCCAGAGGCCCCCCCGAAAACGAGAGCTGCACTTTACGAAGCTGCATATATATATAGGTCTGAGTACTGCTGCACTTTGCTGAACTGTTTTATATACTGAATATTTTACTGAGTTGCATATTCTCATGTAAACAATGAGTCATTATCAAACTTGAAATCACAGAGAGCCGCTTTTTTGGAAGTTGTTGGAATTTACCCCCAAATTGGAAGTGAATAACCAGGCTTAAAATAAATTGAAGGCTTGGTGTTGACTTAAATGAGTCATCAGATAAGCCACGAATGTTTTGTTGACTTGCTGGAACTTTAATTCAAAAAGTACCATAAGGTTCTAGATAATGAGCCGAGACCACACTGATCCATATGCTGGAAAGAAATGTTAGTCCAGATCTGGTCCAGATGGAACTATCTCAACAAGTTAGATGGGAGGACATTTTGTACAGATATTCATGGTCCCCAGAGGATGAATCCTAATAACTTTGTCCACCCCTGACCTTTCCTCTAGCGCCACCATTAGGTTGACATTGGCGAGTTTTGGACACTTTGAATATGTGTCTTAAGCCCTACTTGCAAGGGACGAGTATTACCTGGGTACCTGTAAAAATCAGCATCTCGATGATTTTCGGTTGTGTTCTCTTTTTTGTTTGTTTGTTATGCATGTTTTGTTTTTTTGCCTCTGTCCTGGTCGAGAATTATGAAGTCTCCGTTGGCATTTATAAATGAAAGTTTTGGCAGCATCTTTGGCGCTAATTCCGGTGGCTCATTTTGCCACCGGAGAGCCACTCGCACCGAAGCAAGAGGTCTTTGTGAGTATTATAAAGGAATAAAGAGGCCTATATCATTTTATTATCACTATAACTCAAGTGGAAATTAAGCCATGCATAACTCTTTCCAAAAAACACACACGTCTTAGCTGTGAAAAACCTTACTGGACAACTCTCTTCACCTGAGCATCAAAGCATAAAACTCAGAATCCAATACCGTTGAGCAACATTGCCAAGGCAGAGCTTTCGAACAACAAAGGTCCTTCTGAGTGGAGAAGAGAGAGAGTCGATTGGACCAGAGATATCCGTCCTCCGGTGTTTTCGGGTGGGTGGTTACAGTCAGTCGGATGGAGCGATATCATCATCGTTTCTCCGACATTATTAAAAAAAACAGCTGAAGGAGAAGAATGAACCTTCCCCAGCACCTGGCTGACAATCAGATCTCCTTCACTGTGTTTGCTCACAGCTGGCATTTTGAGATAAACTGACAGGGCACCCTTAACAACACCAGGCGTTAATATTTCTAAGCAAAACGATATGTAAATGGAACGATTATGTAACGTGAAATGTCTTTCTGAGTGATATACCCCGTGTGGGCTGGTGTGATATAACGGACAGCCACATCATCATACCTTAACAACATGCATAGAGAGAAAAATAATCGAGAGAAAGCCAGCAAGCCCGGCCTCGGTTTGAGTGACAGCTGGCCACCAGCTCAGCGCACACGAGGGTTTCTTAGCTCTCCAACACCGCGGTTCTTAGTCAGCTTCAGGTGCGTTAGTCAGCACACGCACACACACACACACACACACACACACACACACACACACACACACACACACACACACACACACACACACTCAGAGCATCCTGCCAGCTCTCCAGTCCACGGGGACTGCTTCTACCTGCCATGCAACGATGAGAGGATTTAAAGCCTCTGTGAAAGGGTCACTCACCGCACGCTACTTCTCTTTGAGGTGTTTGAAACGGGAAGATTTCAGACCCGTCAACGTGTCTTCCCTAAAGTGTTTGATATGTTTTGGCTGCAACACACCATTAGTGAAAAGTATCCATATATCTATATAGTACCATATATATAGTATCTGCATTCATTAGGCTTTGTTCCAGGAATGTGTTGTGATGGCGTTGGCGCGGATAAAATGCTGACAGTTTCATTGCAGGACTTTGCTCATTGATATTCACAGTATAAATCACTGATATGCAAGCTCGACAATCAATGAATTAGTGATGATCTACAGCGGTGATTCTCCTCCAGGTGTGTTTGTAACCCCGGGGGAAGTATTGTAGTTGCACGAGAACGAGAAAACACAGAAATTATGATTTGAATTGTCCACATAATTGTGAAAAAAAGGAGGAAAGCACTAATAGGTTTACTAATACAGTAGCAAATCAACTACCAGCTAACACCACCTGCTGTGATGGAGCATTCAGACTTTTTTCTTGTGCAATGAGGAATTATTACTGAAATTTTGGGTGCGTTCTTTTTCAATTTTTCCTTCAAAGTAGTTTAGAAATCTGGCTAAACTGCTCGTTTACAAGCTGTCTGCTCGTGTTTTCTCGCCCTGTAACACTTGCGATGTTCCCAGATCTCAGCAGTTACTTTGGTGGGTACCATTTTATCATAACTGAAAGAAAGGACCGCCAAAAGTCTGGAAATAACATCCAAGTGTAATAAACCAGAATTAGCCTTAATATCCAGATAGAGACAGACCAAGCGTGGTATTCTTATTTTTATTCTGCAGTTTTTATGTGTTCATTTATATTTAATAGTCCTAGGGCCCATATTCATACAATCTATGGTACATGGTTGTATAAATGGTGCATGAAGTAAGTGCACACACAGGGAGTGTCTCTGGAATTAATCATAGGTGTGTTTTGGATGAAACATGAATTATACCAATCATAGCGTCATCTCCCACCCCCTTTTTAAAAGCCAGCTGTGCCTGCGATTTGGCAAATTGGAGAAGCAAGCGCTCTTCTGCCGGTCAGAGATGGATTGCACAAAGTGAAAGTGCACGAGCGGAGCAGCAAACGGCCTCCGCTGTCTGTCAATCCTCTGTCCCATCAACAAGTCCATTTGACTGCTTATGAGCAAATGCACCAATAACCTATTTTAAACTGAAGTGGAGGAAAGTGCTTTTGTGTATACCTGTGTGTGTAACAAGCAGAGTGTATGCACATTGTGAATCTATATATGTATCTTATTATCTGAAAATACTGCGCCATTAACTTTAGACCAGGTTTTTTTATTTTATTTATTGCTAAATTGCTCAGAGATAGCATTGTGATCACTTTAAGACCAAACCGCCCCTGGTAGTACCAAAGCGCAAGTATATTTGCTACCTATAAAACGTGGGCGCTGCACGTTAAAATGACAACTTGGTCGGTTTGTAAACCAGCGATGACAGTTGCGCTGCGCCGGATCTGATACAAAACCCTTAATGTCCTTCTGCAGTCAGACATTCATCAAACCAGATACAGACAGACAGACAGACGGTCATGCCTGCACATAAAGCCACATCAAACCACATAAAGCCACATCAAACCACATCACCTCATTTGAAAATTTCCCCCGGGGTGGCATTACGGATATCTGGAACGTTGGCACACATTCCTCTGGGAAATAAACAGCTGCATACAACTCTTAACTAGTCGGCATCAAACACTCACCAGTATCACCTCCAGACAACATGGCAGTCATTTTCTCGCTGCAGTTTTCTTGTCTTTTTTTTTTTTCAGTTTTAGCCGAGTGCATGTGCTCAGTGACAACCTGCTTCACACGGAGTTACACACATTCACACCTGGCACATTCCCAGAACAACCATTATTTTACTATTGGGCACTTCACAGCTCTTCAGGCAGGAGTTTTGGGGTGAAGTGTTGTGTTCAGGCTGCAGGTGGGAGTCTCATTCGCTGCCCTACTTTTTTACCCACATTTCCTTGCTTCCCCCCCTACACTCAAACCTAAAGTGCGTGTTAGTTTATTATGAGTGAGAGATCTAAGTGAATCTCATATCAAGTACGTGTAAAGATCTGAAATGTGTACATGCAATATTGTAGAGCCACTCCACTGACTCTGGTACATCACTCCAGTCTGCATATTACCAACATTAGAAGCCATTCGTTCTCGCTACAGTTTTTTTCAGTCGTACTATAATATTCTGCATGGCAAGCGCTGTCAACCTGTTTTCTACATTTTTAATCAGCATATCTCTTTAATGTTCTTCATCAGAAGCTTAATCCAATACATTCAATTTTACTAAGGTTATTTAAGACTGGGTGAAGCTGGCAGCTCTCTCTGTGGCTGACTCTCCAATCTGCTCCTGCGGCTGCTGCAGCTTTGCTCCTTTCCTGTTTGCTTTAACTTTGTAGTTCTTTGCTTTGCTTTTATGCACGTTTTCATACCTGCACCGACATCTTCCACTCACAGACCACTGACTTTACTGATATCCACCACCCATATGATAATTACTTAAAGCTACTACGAGAAACTTTCATTTTGTGTTGATTTTGGCGGTCCCTGTGGACAAAAGCGGTAGTGTTCCCGAGCACCAAAGTCCCTTTAGAGAACCTTTCATTTTACTGCAGCATAGTGCAGCATGCAGTCCTGCTTCTGGTTCTCCTCCTGTGCCTTCCTTCACTCCAGCGGGCCCAGCAGTACGGCTTCGCCCTACAGCAGCATGGTGTCAGTGTTGGTTCCCAGTGGGGACTGACGGAGATGCCAGGCAAAGCTACTGCTCCTGGCTGGAGGAGGAGACGCCGCAGGTTGAAGATGGCAGAGAAAGGCCGGGTCTGTCCGTGGTGGGTTGGTTGCTGCTGGAGTCTGAGCTGAAGGAGTTTCTGGTGAACCTGAATGATTTTGTTTGATTTTGCGTGGATTCTGACCCGGTGGCACCAATGACGAGCACTAAAGATAATTATGTAGAAAAAGGCAATCTTCTCGCTGATGATCTTGTTTGCTTATGTAAGGCATACAGAATCAGAATCAGAATAAGCTTTATTGGCCATGTATGCGTACGCAATTTGACTCCGGTTACTTACGCTCAATAATACACAGAAACAGACAAATAAACAAAATAAATCAAGGAGGTTCAAGAAGAAAAAAGGAAAAACATTAACTATTTTGTACACAGAAATATAAAAATGCAAAAGTATATATATGAACATAAAAACACAAAAAACAACAACAATGAAGTGTAGATAAAAGTGCAAGGCTGCTTGAATAAATATTTAAACAATTTGAATTTAAAGTTACCAGTTATTAGGTTATTGCACATGGATTTGCACCATACAGTAGATGAATGATTAACTGTTCATGAGAGTGACGGCAGTGGGAAAAAGCTTTTCCGGTGTCTGGTTGTTATGGCGTACAGTGCTCTGTAGCGCCTACCAGAGCGGGTCTCAGAGGCTCCTCCTCCTTATAATTTGGCTTGATTTAGTTTAATTTTCTTCTTTTGTTAAACTTAGACATGCTGCGTTGTGGTCAGTTGAGCCATCAATATGAGTCTACAGCTGATTAATGTCGCCCTGCATGAACACAAGCACTGTACATTCATCAAAAATAGCTGGTTTGAAAAAGTAGCTGTATTTTACATATGCCTGGCCTCCATACACAAGCCCAAAGCTCTTTTTCTAACCTTTAGCTTCCTGCCAGCTCCCAGCGATGCATCAGCCACCCTGGTATGAATCATGAATAGCTTGATAAAAGCTGCAATGTTAGCGCTGTGTCGGTACAATAAAACTAGAGGTAGAGATGCACAAAGAAACCAAGGTGCAGTAACCTTGACAGAGCTGCGGGCGAGTTGGCAATACATCCGCCTTTTACAAAAGAGTAAAAATAGGATCGAGGGAAAGCGGTAGAAAGACGGCCAGGACAAGGTGATCGGCATGACGACGGCAGCCACGGTGATGCTCGTTTAGAGGGTTTGTGAAAGGAGACGTGACTGTCAGCTCTGCGACAGAAAGACACTGTGTAGATGGTGTTACTGTAGATATTAATGTGGACAGTTTGAGAATGAGAGTTGAATAAGTGTCTGCCAAGATTTAGATTGTCTTGTCTTTAGAGCCATCTCTTAACAGCACATCCATGTGAAATCCACTATGCCTATTTTTAAAAGTCAAGCTCCAAAACACAATAATTACCTGACTGATCATCTATCTATATATATTACAAAATGTACAGAATCTCCATGAGTTCCTTATACTGAAAGCCAGGTCTAGCTTGAGTTATTCATTCTGGGTTGATTATTGAACATTGTTCTGTCAGTCTGTCATCAAAAGGAAAACTTTGTTGTTTTAATTACAATGCAATGGAGTGATGTAGATGAAATAATTGCACGGCTCAAAGCTTCACCGGGGGACTCTGATGAGGGAGCGTTTTAAATTTAGTAAGCTGTTGTTCAAACGACACACAATGACAGGGGTGGTTACTGGAATTCAAAGTAAAAAGCACTCACACATTGACAACCTGCTGTATCTGCAGATGTGCTGTATGTTGACACGTTTTAAGCTGGTTCAACTTCCTCTGCTGCCTTTTAAAAAATTAACTGAATCTAAGTTGACTGATTAGTTCAAAGTCGTCTCATGAGTTTTAAAATCAAACCAGAGAAAACAAGTTAATCAAAGTCAATTTAATTTTAGGATTTCAATTTAATCAGCAACTGCTCAGTCAAACTGGCATCAATACACTCACCAATTTGCATTTTCTCAGTTTAAAGAGTTGGTTCTTTATTTGACACAGTGACCCTGCAGGTTTACTCCCAGTGACCTTGTTAAATTACAAAGGAAGTGTAAGGAGGTAGCACCTGAATTCAATACTAAGCTTCATAGAAGTTAGCATCATTTTCATTATTATGAGAATAAAACAAACAATTCTTAGCTGAATGTTATAAAGACGCACAGCGAGCTTCACATGTGTTTCCTCCATACTACAAAAATATCATTCTATGTAGAGTTTTAACTCTCAAACAGTGAGAAACTTTATTTAATGAGTTGACAAAAGACCATGTTCACTGAAAAAAAGTTTCAAAGTTGGATTTGTACAAAACCTTTTTATCAGTTGAATTGAAACTCTAAGATGAAATACCTCCAGCAAACCCCTGAAAATAGTTTTAACATGCATGGCCAAAACTGACAAGAATGTAGCAACTTATCGGTGATAATTAATTCATTCTTTCTCTTTAGTTCGATCATTTCTAACTTCCATGCAGGCTGGCGGTTTTTCCATTGAGGGATATTATAAAATGTCAGAGTGAGACACTAATCAGTGGCGTCACAAATCAAGCCCTTTGGTGGTAGTAAATTTGGAAGTGATCATTTATGAATGAAGAAAGCGAATGGGACAAGAGTGTGAGATTGAGGTGAATGCTGCATCAGTTATTAGGGTTTTAATATTTTCCTCGCAGGCAAATCAACTTCTCAAATGAATGATTCGTAGTCAAAACAGATGTGGGACGAGGAAGAACAGCTGGACATAGTTAATGAAAGTTTACTTCCTCCAGAAAAGATTTTTCCACTGATGATTAGCCATGTATGACTACACATGCATACAGACAATTTGTGCCTAATTTTACACAAACTGAGCTGCAGAAATCTTTCCCATTGTGCTCTTGATGCTTTTCTACCACATGCTAGCTGAAAACATGAAGAATATAAATATGCATAAGAAAGAATAGTTTTACAACTTGATTTTAATTTATTTTGGTGGACTTTCATTGCTTTTGTGTACTCACAGGTACCTAACTGTGAGTGCACACTTTGAAGTCAAAATGTATTGATACAGTATATTCTGTATATGTACCTTATCAAACTCCTGCAGATGAATCCTGGGCATTATGGGTCAGAAAAAGGTTGCACTTTTCATGTGTTTGAAACCAGAAAATTTGACTGGTAGCACATTTAAACTAATCACCTTTAGGCTTTTGTGAACTTGACCATCCCTGTGAAGTATTTTACTAAAGTCGCTCAGATCAAAAGGCTGCTATGTACCACCTGACTTTTGCTGCCATCAAGAAAGTTGCCTAACTCGTAATGAGCGGACCAACTGTGGGTCAAAACCAGAGCAGTCTGTCAGAGAAATAAGTCAAATACTGATCCCAAAGCAGAGAAAAGCATCAGGCTTATGCTTTTTTGCTGAGAAAGGTGTCTTTAGACTTTGATGCTCAGATTGTCTCTGCAGGCTTGTTTAGAGGAACAGGCACCACAGAAGAAGAATCTGCGTCTTCTGATTTTCTTCAAATTGTTGGGGGAAAACAAAGTCATGCATCCTACGGTGAATTAATGAGATAAATACTATCGCAAGCTTGACTCCAGATTTTGAATGAAGGCAAGTGTTCTTTGAATTCATCCCCCGATCTTTGTAACTCATCAAATTCCCCCCCAACTGTATGTGTGTCAATGCCATTTATGCTTAGATTGATTCATCACAGAGGATTCATCTGGGAGAAAAATGAAACAGTCCGTTTGTAAGTGGCGTTCTTTGTGTTCGCCATCGAACAAATTAAAAGTAAGAAAGCTCTGTGGAATGAGCTTGATGCAATATGCGGCTGTGTACAGTTCTCACATTAATCCGATTGTATCTCAATGACAAACATCTGAAAATCTCCCCATCCCTTTGCACCTACTGGTGTGTGATATTAGTCTGCATCTCCCTTCTTTTACTCTCCTCCCTGGTGATCTGTGTGTAAGTGTGTGTGTGTGTGTGTGTGTGTGTATGTGTGTGTGCGTGTGTGTGTGTGTGTGTGTGTGTGTGTGTGTGTGTGTGTGTGTGTGTATGTGTGGGTACCATCAGGCTTTTTCTTTTTTTTTTCGGTTTGCACTCAACAGTCTTTTAATTGAATATCTGCACACAGCAGTGTAATGCAGCTCCGGGAAGAAAGAGACAGGGGGGTGGAAAAGAGGGAGGGCGGAGCTAGAGGAAGAAGAAGAAAAGGAGAAATTAAGAGAGAGAGAGATTGTGAGACAGAACGTAAGAGAGAGAGAGAGGGAGAGAGAGGAGGGTGGTGTTGTCAGGCCAACACTGGCTCTGTGTCTCACTGTCACCTCAAGGCTCTGTGCTGTTCTAAGCTGATGCACACAGTCTTCTCCACCCTGGAGTAGCATGGAGCTCTGTGTGTGTGTGTGTGTGTGTGTGTGTGTGTGTGTGTGTGTGTGTGTGTGTGTGTGTGTGTGTTTGCTCAGCCTCGCTTCTCCTCAACACAGAAACCCAAGTTTAGTGCTCATTTCCGCGAGCACATTTGTTTCTGCTATGTCAGCCTTAGCCCGGTATGAATATATATTTCCTTACACATCACCAGTTCATGTGTTTGTTTTTCTTACCTGGCGTCGGTGAGACTCTGTACGTCTGAGCCGTGTCTCAGGAAGAACGTGCACGAAGTGTTGCTGCTACAAGTGGTTCTTTTTATGTACATGTGTGTAGGTGGATGTGACAAAGCTGGCAATATGCTCATGTTGTGCAGGTTTCAACATATGTCGGAGCTCAGATATTGTTTGTGTTTATGTGTGTGTGTGTGTGTCTTTGTGTGTGTGGAAATCCAAGAATGTCTTGTTTGTGCTTCACACCTTGTGATGAATATTCTTTGTTCAAGTTTTCTGGGAGAGAACAAACTTGGTAAGGATGGTTGTGTCCTTGCTCTTTAAAATTGACTGGGCGGTGGATGTCATGTGATCAGTTAAGACGCCCGATTATGGGATCCGTCTTCCTATTTGTTTTTGGCCTTGCTCAGTGGTCCGTGGTAAGAGTTTAGTTGCGCTCAGGGCAATGTCAAGTTTTACAGCTTTTTCTCGAAATACATCTTTGTGTCCTCCATGACTTCATATTCGACAACATAATTTAATATGAAGAACAGTCAGCCAGGGACCGATTGAGGGTGACTCGGCCAAGGTTTATATTGAAAGCAGCACTTAACATCTAAACTGAACAGCCTTGTATCTGAACTGATGATGTCAACTCGACTGTAAGAGTACAGAGTCCCATCCCTTCCTCGAAGAAGATTGTTCTCTCCATTACAACTCGGGTAGATTGCTTCCCACAAGGACGTACCTGACGGTGGACCTGGCTCCGTTGGATCTGATCGTCACCTCTTCAAATCCTTCCACATATCCTGGCACAGGCTTTCATGATTCACAAATGACTTTGCAATAACTGGATAGCAGAAAAAACAAGAGCTGCAGAGAGATGTGATTGTGTGGGTGGCCGATGCACCATTGGCAGGTGGCAGTATTTTAAAGGTTAAAAATGTGGGCTTTTATTTGGAAATGCTGTGATTTGAATCTGTGGAAAAAGACAGAGGAAAAAAATATGAAATCCAGGGCTAAATAATGAAAAACAGTGACTATTGTTGATGTGATCCTGAGGATGGCTAATACCGGTCCAGAAATGATGGCATTTGAAGTGTCGCAGGTATTTGTCATAAATGGATATCTGTACCAGATTTCATGGTAATCAATTCGATAGTAGTAGAGATTTTTTTAAGTAAAAGCCAAGGATGTCAACCGGCTGGTGGAGACGGAGGTAAAGTCATCACCAACGTCAGGAGGCTTCATCCTCTGAGAACCATGAATGTCTGTTTCACGGCTACATATCCAACTGTGGGTACGTTTTTCAGCCTGTATCATAGACTGCATGTAAGAAGTGGGCGTAGTGAACTTGACGTCACCCTTTGGGTTGTGGACTACGAATTTTAAAGACCCGAGTTCAGCAGATTGTCTGCCTCCATCTTAGCTTTTGGCCGTTACAATTTTTTTTGTTTTCTAACTAGAAGTGACATGAGAGGGCGGAGCTGAGTACAACCGAACAATGAATTAGACATTTTTAAGTTACAAGATCAAAACACGGACAACTCCCAAACCAGACAACGCCTTGGTAGCGACCTGTCAATCACAAGGTAGCCCCGCCCTAAAACATACCCTGCTTTATGGTGTATTTAACTCTAAATGGGACCATAATTTACTAAATGAACATAATGCAAGAAGACTTGAAACTAGAGATTGAGACCATAAACTCTAAATCTGTTTACAATGTTTACTGAGGTAATAAATCAAGAGAGAAGTAGAGTCATTTTCACATAGACTTCTATTCAATCAGACTTCTTTTTGCAACCAGAGGAGTCGCCCCCTGATGGCCATTAGAGAGAATGCAAGTTTAAGGCACTTCTGAACTGGATTCACTTTTCAGAACCGGAGGTTGCTGCCTGGTCGGGACCAAAGTGGTGAATCAACCGGAAACAATAAGAGTTTGGGCAGCAACGACGGATTAAGCAGTGAAAACAATGCCTGAATTTACATATTCGCCGTAAGCTTTTTTGTGATTTTATCCGTGACGTTATTTGTAGCAAATACTGTCCAACTCCGATTGCTGCCGAATCGATCAGAGTGTCGCTACTGGCCTGATAACAGTGAAAATAAATACCCGTCTTTACATGCCAGCCCATCCCACACTGGCACCCTCATCGTCATCCTGCCTTGGCATCAGGCCCAGCCAGGTGGCAGTGTGCACATGTCTCGTCCTGTCCTCCTTGTTCAGCCATCCATCATCCCGTCACAAAATACAAGTCTTTCTCTGTGGCACTTCTTACAAAGCAACACCCGGTCCCCTCCTCCCATCTTTCCATTTTCTCCTCCAGCTCTTCAGGGGTCTGGCTGTCACAGTGTGTTCCCTGATACAACTCTTCTGGTTCCTTCCTCTGCTGTCAGCCTCAACATCCCGTTATCTGTTCGTCTGAAACATGGAGGCTGACACAAGCTGCTGTCTGCTCTGCAGTGGTTCCACTCCAGTCAAAGCGGATGGAACTTGGTCAAGATTGGATCGTTGGGGGGGGTCTGGTAGACATGGCTGCCATTATTTAATTAGCGAAGGAAGGGGGATTGCTGAGGAGGCTGCAGCACCTCCTGCTGGCCAGAGTTAGACCAGCGGAAATATTATTTTAGACCTTTTAAATTTGCACAATTTCATTGCATTATTCAGTTTTGTTAGAGTATGAAACAAATGGGAAATTTAAAGGATTAACATATTTACTCTAATTAACTTTCCCAAGGTGACTGCGTGCCCTAACCTCAGCTAAACGCTAAGAGGAACAGCTTTAAACGAGGGGCCATAGCAAATTTATGACACAAAAGGAAATTGCATATTGCTCATCTTTAAATAGTCCATCTAAATAATAGGCTGTATGGGAAAAAATTTGTGCAGAACTTATCGCTGACGGAGCAGCAGCTAACCTACTATGGACTTGTGGAGGCAGAAGATGAAATGAAAATGAAAACCTGTTTTGGCTACCATGGCAATAATTAATTTGTCTAATAAATTCATGACATGACAAAAGAGCAAATCGACCTCAGGAATCACTCTCCAAGACAAAATGAAGCTCTTCTAATGCATCAATGTCTGATTCTTCCATTTAAATACGCAAAATAATAAATAGTCCGGTGGTGAAAACAGCTGGATTTCCACTGGTCTAAATGGTGAGAAATATTCATTGGAAAGAAGCCGGCACCCTGCAGCTCTGATTCTACATGGACTGAATGGACTCAGATCAATACTAAAAAAAGAAATCCTGTTAACAAGATACTAAACCTTTCATTGTAGTCATAATGTGATACTTAATTGAATGTTCAGGTGTGAGCGCAGGGTTAGGTTCAGCAGAGCTCATATGCGTCTTTTAATTTAGTTGCAGGAGAAGCTGTATTTCTTACCCTTGTAAATTCCCATTTGACAGATTTCTTTCAATGATGTTCTCATTGTTTCTCTACATACACTATCTCCTTTAGAAAATAACGAAACAGTTGGCGAACTCTCTCCAAAAGTAGCTTATTAATTAATAAGTTACATCTTGTTTCATTTGTACAAAAGCCAAAGCGTACAAACAACAGGTGATGGTTTTATTAGACGAAATGTACGGGACTATTTCCCTCTGGGGGCAGTGACTTCCTGGAGTCTTGAGACCGTTAGGTTGCCAGGCAACCAGCAGAGACCCAAGGAAGTATCTGCTCCCCGGCAAAAAAAAAAGTTTTACTTTTGGTTGGGATTGAACAAACAAGATGTGTTAATTAGGAGGTGGATTTTGTTACCTCTGGACAGAGTCAAACAAGCGTATGTCCACTCTTCGTTCAGCGCTAGGATAACGGCTGCTGGCTGCAGCTTTAGAGTGACATCAGACTTTTCTCAAATACATCTCAGCTAGAAAGCATATAAGTACATTTCCCCAAAAGTTTTTTGTGTATACACTTTTGTGCATTCTACTTTTGATCAAAGAACCAGCTATTTTCGAGCACATTTGCTCAAAATTGATACTGATGATTCATGCCCATCTTAATCTCTGTAGTGCTCCAACTGCCGGTCACCTCATGTGTTTATGTAACGGAAAAAAATGAAGAGATGTTGTTTTTTTCAGAATCATAGAGTCTCATAATACATTTGCTCTACGTTTGCTCCAGAGAACTTTGGCAGGGTGGGCGTTTGTCATGTCTGCTAGCCTCTCACAATGTTCTACCATGCACACTGAGAACTACAGCAGTATAACACGAAACCATTAATGCTTATGGGACAGGCTGACTTGCTTTCATATGGATTACATGGCTACAAATGTGTGCACGAACTGGAGCTGCATAAGCTTCCAAATGAAATGTTGGTTTTAAGCAGATTGCACATGTAGCAACGGAAAAGTGTTAGAAAGGAGAACGTGAGAGGAGGCTGCAGAGACTCACGTACGTTCATAGCAACGCGGCAAATGAAGAAGAAGAAGAAGAAGAAGAAGAAGCGACAGATGAGAGGACAGAGAGAACAGGCGGAGGAGAGGAAAAGATTACTACCATAGTACATCAGGCTTAGCTTCACATCCTAAATGGTAACCATGGAAATAATTATAGAGCAGACAGACAGACTGTGTTAGAGAGGGAGTGAGAGCTACAGAGGAAGGGAGGTGGAGGAAAAGACAACGGGAGAGGAGGAGAGACAGAAAACCGTGGGGGGTAAAGTAGCTGAAGTGTTTGTTGGAATCCCAAAACCCCGCGTCTGCAGGCTCTGGTGATTGGGGACAATTTGACGATGGAGTGAGCAGTTATGCGGCGGAGGTTTGTGAAGCTTGCGGAACAGAGTTGATCGCCTTTAACGGCTGATAGGAGTATCATCTTTGACTGCACAGAGGATAGTGTGATGTCTTAGGGGTGAGCATCTACATGGAGGTCATATTATTCTCATCCATATTTCATATCTTACCAGCCATTAAAGGGAATCTGGTGCGGCGAGTACAGTGACATGCAACGACAGTTTATAAAAAAAATACAAAAAAAAAAAGAAAGTTGCTTCAAACCCTCAGTTGTCATGGAAACTGATCTAAGATACCCTTTACCCCTGTGGAAGTGCTGATTGCTTATCATTGCCGAAAAGCCCAATCAATGGTTGTGTCTTACTTTGCATTTGATGCCACTCGCATCGTTTATACAAAGTCCGACTCGGCCCACACAGAGCTGTGTATGCGTGTGGTGGATTTACATAATTGGATGTTTTGGTTGGCTGGTTATCATATGGATTTCTGAGCAGTATTTCTATATCCCCTGTGGAGAGGCACACGAGCTTATGGGAAATAAGCATTCTAATTGTTTAACTTTGATTGGTCATGATTTGTGTGTGTGTGTGTGTGTGTGTGTGTGTGTGTGTGTGTGTGTGTGCGTGTTAAACAGTATGCATGGGCAGGTGGTACGCTCTGGGCTTTGTGGATGTATAGTGTGTGTGAGTAATGACATGCTTGCATGCTTCCCACACATTTACCCCCGGCACTGAACTTCACACTGTGCTGTGTGTGTCTGTGCATGTCTGTGGAAAGGTGAAATGGAAAATGGAAAAAGGGGGAGGAAGTGGAAGAATTATAGAGAGAGAGGGGGGGGGGATAGAGGAGAGAGGAGAGAAAGTGATGGGGGCTTCTTGCTGGGTTTAAAAATCACTCCAGGTCCCAGCAGGAACCCAGGCAGCCCAACCCTTTCTAAACATCTCTCTCTCTTCTTTCTTACACTGGAGAGAGAGAGAGAGAGAGAGAGAGAGAGAGAGAGAGAGAGTCTGGAGTGCAGGGCATCAGTGCGCTGCTGCTCCCTCCCTTAACTGCACTGCTGTCCACCTGTGCGGGATCATCTCCGTCCACGCCGCAGACAGGAGTCACTACAGGCGGATTACTGGAGGACGAGCCGCCGGTGGCCGGTGGGAGGAGAGACGGAGGACTACATTGCCATTAACGCCTCGTTTGTCTTGTTTTTTTTTTTTTTTTTTTTTTTTTCTCCTCCTCCTGTGCATCCTGTCAGCTTCTGGCACGCGTTTTTTTTTTTTATTCTTTTTTTTTTAGCCATTGCAGTTTTTACTTTATTCTGTGGTGCTTTGCTCATCCACAGTACCTCCGCCAGTGTGTGGGGGGAATTAAAGCTTACCGTTTTTATTGTATTGTCTCATTCTGGCTCGCTTGCTGCCCGGTTGAACGGGGGGTCCGGTCGGGGACACTATTGCGCACCGTGCCGCTCCTTTACGCACACATGGGCACGCACACGCACACGGACACGGACACGCACACGGACGCACATGCAGATACGCAGCCCCCCCCCCCCTCCCTCTGCGTGGATGCATAGCTTCAGATTGCAATTAAGCACCAGAGTTTTCCTCTGAGCCCGGATCCACCCACCCACCCTCCCTCCCTTGGCAAGTTCTTTTTTCCTTTTCTTTCCCGGCATGCACAACACGGACACCCACTAAGGAAAGCATCGCAGAAACATTCCCATCTAAAAGATGAGAGAAATTGGCCTCAGCGGATCTTCCGTCGGTCACCGGAATTGCGAGTGCAGGGTCGGGGCGGAGGGCGCCGGGGAGAGAGGACAGGGAGAGGCCGGCGAGGAGGAGCTCTCAGCCGGACTGCCCGCCGAGGAACAGCCGCTGCTGCTGCCGGTGCCG
Source organism: Anoplopoma fimbria (assembly GCF_027596085.1). NCBI lineage: Eukaryota > Metazoa > Chordata > Actinopteri > Perciformes > Anoplopomatidae > Anoplopoma > Anoplopoma fimbria. Next base: position 23,004,249 of record NC_072468.1, on the reverse strand, counting down.
GTGCTCAAGACGCAGGCTGCTGCCGGGTGGAGGCGGGGGAGGATGAACAGTGCCTCAGTGTGAAATGATAACACTCAGCTGGCTTTGGGAGTGTGTGTTTTTCTCTCGTTTTACCTCTCTCTCTAATTAGAGATAACGAACAGTGGCCTACTTAATAAAACTGTCACCCTGTACTCTTATCACAGTGGCACTTTTGGGTCACCTCAGAGGTAAACTCAGCACTTTGGAGAAGTAAAGGCCTGCAGTTGGGAGTTTACCTGTGCAGCACCTTTTAGGAAGGACATCCTCCCACCTACAGGCCGCCTACACCTCTTTTACCTGTGTGCAATGATTTCTTTTCATTGATAGTGTTTGTAGTTGATAAGAGAAATAATTCTCCTATAATCGTTATATAGGGACTTCTAGTGTGTCTGTGGTGCTCAGTAGTGAGTTTAAGGTCACCATGTTGCACTTGATGGTATTTTTTATCTATTAAAAATATTACTTGGCTATAATATTTATTTAAGATATTATATATAGATATATAGTTTATAGTTTTCTGTGATATTTGTATAGTATTGTACTTTAGATTTATTATAAGACGACAATAGTACTTTTTCTATTATACCTTAAGAATTTACTTACTCTGAAGATAAATCCCTTGAAGGAGCCAAGTTTCAAGGTGCCTTGGTAGTTGAGACTAGCTGTTTATCATTTATTAATATACCTGTTTGTCTATGAAATATTTAAATGTCATGGATTGATTTAAGGCCAACATTCATCCATTTGCACCAAGGAAGTGTTTTGCTGTATTGAGCTTTTGTAGTGTAGTCGATTTCTTTTTAATCCCTTTTTTCTTGACTGCTGGCTTTTTGAGCAATACGTCTCTGCCTGGAACTTGAACACGGCCTTATAAAACCCTCCAGAGGACGGTCACGTGCCCAACAGACAGTCGGACAAACGCATGTGTGTCATGACACTTGTTGGCAGGTGCCGTTTGCAGATACACCAACACGCTCAGTTATTTCTAGACGTCAGTATCACTGTGTGCTTTTGGAGTATCGATTCAGAACAGGTGTCGACGCTCGCTGGAATGTAAAACAAACTACGGAGCTGCTGCACATTCAAACAGACACCGACACTCAGTGGAATACAGGCGGAAGTCAGTGAATGCATCTCCGCTCTTAGCTGGCCATCAGCTGACTGTGGGGTCACATAGACTGGAAAACCCAGAGACTTTGTCTAGAAGTGTGGACACAAAGCACAACAAGACCCCCACCTGGTCTAGGTAGGACATATTTGTCTTCTTATTTTACTTTTTTCCCCCCTCAAATCCAAATATATGTGAATCAAACTCATTATAACCTCTGATTCAGGCTTATGTTTTATTGTAAGTGGAAATATTGAACAGGAAGTTGTCTCTCATGACAGAAATACACAGTATTGTCTTTTTATGCAATTAGAGGATTGAAAACTATGCTGATGATGAGACTGTTTAACAGTGTGAGTGTGCCTTTCATTCCTGCAGTCATATTTTACAAGATGGTGTATCAATTTTACTGCCCATTCTGGTGATACACTCTTTGCATTACTTTATACTACATAAAAAGTGCCCAAGTACACATATAGCTGTAAAAATACGGCTAAACTTCACCTCATTTGCACCCGTCGCTTGTACAATGACATCACTTTTTTCTCTGTGTGTTTCTGTGGGTTTGTCGTCAAGCTCAAAAGCACAAACAGTCCACTGCGTACCATCTGCTGTTTCCTTCACATGCAATGTGATACCCGAGCAGTAACAAAACTCTGCATAAAAACAGAATTCATGTAGCTCCTTCAACGCTGGACTGCTCAGTCGATTTTTGTGAGCATTAAAGCAACTCTTTCCCAAAAGCTAAAAGCTCAATAAAAGACTAAAAGACTTCATAAATCCAACACCTGTTATGTGACACTGAGTAGCTCTGTGAGGTGCAAGACGGTTTGGTTTTCAGGGTTAGATTGTCTGGTGGCTCCTGATGTCTTAGTGTTGGACTGTGGGGAAAAGCACATGTACAATAAATAATGCACTATGACAAGCATTAGCTCGGGAAACCAGATCAGACTGCACTCTCTTCTCTTTGCTCTAAAAAAAAAAAAAGAAATATTTCCCAACCCGAAACACAAGCTTGATCCAAAATTAGACCTTTCATAGCTCTGCGTTGAAGCTGCAGTAGGTGCATTTTGCAGAGAAGCAGAAGAGAAACCAGCGCTCACTCTCCCCCTCCACTCACATCCCAACGAGGCAAAAGCAATCGTCAGGCGGTTGATTGACAGCTCAGAATGAAGCTCTGCTGCTCAAAAGTTTACCTCACATGCCTCAGACACAACATTAACGTTTTTCAGCAAGTGGCACCGTCAATATTACCAAGATTCTGACATTATCTTTCTTATTTCTCTTAACCCGACATAAGAATTGCTTTTTCCTGATTCAAACAAAATGTCAACTTATAAAAAAAAAAATCTACCTATGACAGCTTCAGCATCATACAAATACTCAGCAAAGCCAGAAAAAAAAAAAAAAAAAATTGTCTTCTACTAGTGGCTCCAAAACCCTTTTGCTGGGAAAATCAGCTTGGAGAATACAAAGGATTGTCCACAATTTAGATTGTCTGCCAACTTGGCTCCCACTGTTAATGTAGAGTAGAGAAACGTGTGATCAGCAGTCAAAATGTGTCATGATCGGGCTGTTGGCTGCTGCTTCTTTCTCACTCTGTGTCATTTTTTGGAGTTTGCAGTTACAGTAGCTGATATTTGAAAAAGCCCCATCATTTCACTGTACACTTCCAGTAGTATTCTATGTTCTGTACTTTCAGCTGTTGTGTAACATTCACACTGGCGATGATTTATTTATGTAACACTGACTTTATATCTATTTTAGACCAGTCTTACATGGTTCTGTCAGCCAGGGTTTGCATGGTGTTTTTCTACATTTATATGTAGAGCTGAAATGATAAGTTGATCAACAGAAGGTTAATTATCAACGTCACTTGATTAATCATTGAAAAAGGTATTTAGTGTTGCCCTTCCATGGAGTTGGGATGGGGCTTGTTAGAGACAGATTTGAAGAAAGCGTGGTCTAAATTCAGAAGAGTCAGATATAACATGACTTATAGTCCCTAGTCAACACAACCTCCTCAGCTTGGTCTGTAGTCCTATGCTCTAGATACACCTCTAGCATCAGTTTGTGACGTTTCCAGTTACCGCTCTTAACATGCATGTAGTCCTCTTTTCAAAACAAACTTCCAACGTAGGATTACTTAGTTTTTAGGACTCACACAACAAAGCTACTTGGTAAAGCTTAGGAAAAGGACTTAGGGAAAGGACTTAGGAAATGTCCGTGGTTTAGGTTAAAATAAGTTTGTAACTTATGTAAAATAAATATGCTTGTTACATTAACTGGTGTTCAAGAAACTGAAATACATTAAAATAACTTTGCAAACAAACACGAAGCAAATTTTCAACTTGCGTTACTCGCTCAAGTTTGACCACGAGATCATTTGTATTTATTTGCGTCACTCGAGCTAAAGGCGCCAGACAGATCGGACATGCTTTGTTAGGTTTGTCCGCAAGACGACAAGCAGACAACTTTTAAAATGCTTGTTTCCTGAAGAGAGTTCGGGTCATCAGTGTATCTGCTCCCTTTTCCTCCATTTTTGACTCAACGTCAGGACGTCAGTTATGATAGGAGGAGAATCTCACTGTCGATAGGCTCTCATCCCACAGCGTCGCACAAAGTCTGTGTGTATTTTGCGTTCTTGCTTCATTACCTTTGCGTCTATTTGCGTCTTTGTATTGACTTTGCATGTAAACACGCCACAAACACACCATAACAGTGGTCTCCTGGGTCAAAGTCCTGTGTTTGTTTGAGTCGCCCAACACAGACTTTCTTAGTCAATGGCTCTGAATGTTTAATAATGATGCAGATGGGTTTACATTGAAGTTAGTTGAAAACCTGGTGCATCACATACTGACTCTAAAGGATGCCTTGATGCATCGGTATCAGACCACCATCACCATGACGGTGGTGTACATACAGCCAAAGCCATGATGTTACATTTGAGCTTGCCTCTGTTCCATTAGCTTCTGTTTCTTAATGCAATCTCTTGTTAAAGGTTTCTTTCTTTGGTCTTTCATCAAAAATATAGTGAGTTCTGTTGGCTTACTTCTCATATTGTAAGACAAAGTGGCATCCAGTGCAGCACTTACTTTTAATAGGTGAACGTTTCATGATTTTAAACAACAATTACTCTGTGAGCTTACAGAAGAAACTGCTGCTCTGTGCAGCAGCACTGATACTTATCATTTTTACTTCGTGTTGTCCATATCCATAAAATTCACCTACACTTTCCTCTGATGTATTTGTTCCAATCCTTTTTATCTGTGACCTTTCTGTAAAGGGCTGTAAACCTCTTCAGTCCCGTCTGCCCTGCTGTCTTCACGGTCATGTCTGAGTAGCCATGCCTCTTCAACTCGGCCCTCTTATGTCGAGCATGATGTCCATCCCTTGGTGGTGTAAGGCTTATGGAATATGGTGTTCCTTAAATTACAGCTAAAGATAAAAACATTGGACAAAACTACACTCTTGGACTGATTTTTTTCAATAATAGTCTTTATATACATAGTACACCGCATACTGTTGAGAAAGGCTCTGTTTTTAGATGAGTTTTTTTTTTACTTCTGGAACAGAACCAGGTTCTGGTTTCACTTGGGCTCTCCATTAGTCATGCCCAGATATCCTGGATCCTACGTTTCCCATATGACTCCATAGCGTCGTTCATTAGACCCTCTCTGCCTGCTGTACACCCACATCTTTCAAACTCCACGCCTCCAGTTTGTAACACTGGCTCTCTGTTGAAAGGCACAAGCAGAAAAAATTAGATCATTGTTTTTTCAAGCTTTAGAAAGAGTAAACCGACCTTTGGTGGAATGCACCTGTCATTTATTTACCAATAATGCAGAATATTATTTGTTTTCAGCTTTTTAAATATGAGGATTTGCTGATTTATATGACTGTCTGGCAAAAAAAAAAAGCAATCTGAAGAGGACACTTTGGGCATCACAGACATGTTTTACAGACTCAAAGATGACTACATTTTTCATCAAGAATAATTGACAGATAAATAAATACATCAATAAATGAGTAGTTGCAGCTGTATTTACATGCATCACCACCAACAGCCCTTCACATGAACTAATATGGCCGCTCAGCAAACCGATCCGCACACACCGCTAACTTGGAGGCTCTATGAATATCATACATCATTCGTGGAAACATACCGTAACTGTTTGCACTGCCCTGTCCATTTTCAATTTGTTCAGAAAGCAGAATGCTACTTTGGTAGCGAGGTCAAGGTTTGCTGACAGATGCTGCTGCTGCTGCTGCTGCATGAAGGATCGACTCCCCGCACGCTCTCTGTGTTCTAAAACCAGCTCTGTGCCAGTGTTTCTCAACCTCCGCACACATTTCCCTCCACTGAGCCGCTGCAGAGCTCCATCAGCTCACAGAGTGACCAAGACTCGTCAAGAGAAATGTTTTTCTGAAAAATATTTGATCACTGCAAAGTGTTCTCTCTGCGTGAAGCTACTGTCGGGGACGAAACCACCCCCCAAACCCCCCCAACCCCCTCATGACAGCAGTTATACATTAAATGATGTAACGAGAGGAACACAGGAGAGACTGCCTTGCATTCGCAGTCACAGTTCATGGATCAAAAGCAAACAGGGAGCCAACCAGCGCTCCATCATAACAAAGGCAAACATACAAAAAGCCCAGAGCGTTTCAGCGCTATTAAGACACCCACTCCCACTCCAGCCTCCATCTCTGGCTCTCGTGCTCCCTCCCTCCCTCCCTCCCTCCCTCCCTCCCTCTCTCGATTCAACCCCCCATCACCCTCACCCCCCTCTTGTTACCGCTCCCCCCCAGAAGCATTTCCTCCGTTTCACCCTCACCCCTTTTTTCTCCGTTTTCCCTCTCTCCAGCTCTCTCTTTCTGTCGTTCTGTCTTCACTCTGTACAGTCTTGCTCTCTCTCGCTGTCCCTCCTACTCCTACACGAACACTTACCCGCCCCCCCACACCCCCACACACACACACACACACACACACACACACACACACACACACACACACACACGCAAACACATACACACTGTGTTCCTTTTTCCTTTTTTTTTTTTTTTTTTTAACCAACCTCTTACTCATGTATGTCTACATCCCTCCCTCCCACTCTTTTAACTCTGTCTCTCTCTCGGTTCTCTCAGAGGGTCTAAGCTGGAAGCGATTGCCACCCACACATTCCCTCTTCAGCTTTTCAGCTTGACATCAGATTTACATTCACAATGTGCAAGCGCAGAATTTCACATGTTGCCTAGCACATGGCTGTACTCGCAAACATGTGAACACACAAACCGCTTGCATGCACACGTGAACACACACGTCCGTACCGTATATTTGACATGTCAGGTTTTGTTTTCAGTGTGTACATGATAGTTTATTGCTGCAATAATTAGCCAGTAAACCTGGTAGTTGATTGACAGGAAAGCAATTGACAACAATTTAGATTATCTGTTAATCATTTATCAAGCAAAGATTAAAAACGTATGCTAGTTGCAGCTTTTGAATTGTTTAAGGTTTGCTGCTTTTCTCAGTTTTGTGTGATTATGAATTGAATATTTTGGGCTTTTGGATTGGTTTTGGGACAAAAGAAGCAATTGAAGGATTTCGCCTTGGGCTTGAAAAAAATGGGATGTGCAACATGTGACTATTATCCGACAATTTGTGAAGAAGAGTTGTTTAATTTGAAATTCTGAGATTATTAAAGCAGCAAACAACTGTTTTCTATGTAGAGACATGGTTGAGTTATGTCTACCTGAGCAGAGAATGAAGTCCCTCTACCTCTGAGTGTGCTGTAATCAGAGCTTCTCTTAGCTTGGTGCGTGTGCGTGCATGTTAGTGGTTGTGAGCGTGCCCCACTGGCTAGATCATCTCTGCCGCACTTCACTGCGTTCTTACGGCACTCCTTCTAATAACGGCGTCCTTGTGGAAGCGCAGCGCCCACCCTCCTCAGACGCTAGCCGCTGGCTCAGCCATTTGAGCACCTTCAATCAAAGAAATGTAAAGACTTTTAGAACCCATTTCTGTCTGGATTAAAAGGAATAGTAAGACTTCTTGGTAAATAAGTGTGGATCAATACCATTCTCATATCCGTACAATAACTATGGAGCTGGAACCAATTCCAATTTCTTGGAAAGCTGAGTGGCTTTCCAAGAAATTGTTCCAGCAAATGCTGTTAAACCACAAATTGTCATTTTTAGAATTAGTTTCCTCGAGTACAGTTTGACATCCTTACCCTTACCCTTATCCTTACCCCATACCCTTCCATCTGCTTCTCTCGGAAATCGCTCTTTGGCTTTTACAGAATTTGATTATATTTATTGAGGTTGTGCAGTTAGTGACAGTGTGGGCCGAATACCGATTGCGTGTGAACATGCCATGGACTTTATTTTTTTTATTCCATTGTTGGAATTTCTGAGGGCAATATGTGGTGAATGAATTTCACACTCAGAACCTGGACACTCATATAACATGTCAGATAATGAATATGATATGTAATACAGTAAATAGGGAGCTATTGGACACAGCCGTTATCCGAGAACACGTCACATGTTAACACCAGGTGGAAATTGATCGAAGTGATCTGATCAGTTAAGTTTATTCCACGAGATTTGAGACTCTTTTTCTCCCAGTTTCATCATGGAATCAATTCTTAATCGACAGGCACCTGACCATATTTCCAAACATTTCAACACAGTGATAGTAAGAATGAACAATGGTGTTTCAGCACATGGATGACTTATTAAGCAGCTAAGTAAAAGAGACAAGTATGTCCACCTGCTGCATGACCCCATCACAACCTCCCGTGACATCATGATACCTCAGCCACGCTACGTTTTCCAGTCTGCTTTTCAAGCCTTTACATCCTCTCAATTATGTCATAATTGCATTTTAAAAAGAGGTACAACAAACTCCGCACTGTTCACAAGTATCTTCTCTATTGAGAGCTTTGTTGAATGGTGTGTTTGAAAATAAAATGTAAGGTACTTCGAGAGGGGGGTGGGAGAGAGAGAAAATGTTGCCATGGCAACGAAACACAGAGCCTGGGTTGGGATCTAAAAGAGAGTGAGTGATGAATAGAATTAGATAGAGAGATCCAGACTTTTGTCAACTCCGTAATAAACCATTAATGTGCAAATGCAGGTTTTCATAAAAGACAATGACCATTCCATTTATTTCACTTTTAATTTGCCACACTGCTCAATACCCCCTCCTAACTCCACCCATCTCACCATCTCTCCATTACCATAAAGACGGTGGATCAGATGATTTATACACTGATTCAGAATGAGTCCGAGCACGTGCTGCCACCCACATGTCTCCACTCCGTGCATGTTAAGTGTAAAAAAGGGGCACGTATGGTGTGTTGTGTTTGAGAAGTGAATTTGGGTCTGTATTAAAGTTGAAGAGTACCATTTTTCGAAAATTGAGAAATCGGCTCTCTGCACCTACTCTTACCAAATGATAGATAATGCATCAGGCAGAGTAAATCCAGGTGCACGTTAAAAATATAGGAGGTATCCAAACCCATGCAAGTGCTTTATTCTGGGTTCAAATGTTGTCCTGCTTTTTCTAAGTCTCTGTCTGGTCTATTTCAAACTAGGGCAAAAAGTTGCAATATTCTTTAAAATGAACAGGAGGTAACTTAATGGTCTTTGTTGGATGTAACCTGTAGCAAACACCTGGACGGTTTCATCGTAATTGAAGCCATTTTCTTTCTGAAGTGTCTCATAGTTGGAGAAGAGAAAATGTGTTACCATCAGAGATGATTCAAAATAATAAAAGGTTGGGTTTTTTTAGGAGGAAATGCAGGGGAGAAAGAATCACACATGTAATCCAATAGGATATCAGTTTAGTAAAGAGCTGGAGTTGTTGGATGGATGAGAGTTTTGATTCAATCAAATGTTGTTTACTCCACTCTTAAAAATATAAATCTGATTTACCACTTCAACAAAAAACAATCTTAATCGAAGGTCCACTTACTAGCTCTTTCCGGAGCTTTTAACCATATCCAATGGTCTTCATCATCAATCCTTTATGGTTTAGAGATGTTACGTGCATAAACAGAAGAATAGATCATTTGACAATTTTAAAAACAATCTTGAAAATGGAATCATATTCAGTTATATTAATGCATATCTTAGCTAACATTAATATATTTAAATTTTTGCTCTGCCTGTGTTCAAACTATTTCCATAACTGCTTTAGTTTTAATACTATGTTCTTTTTTAATATATATATATATATATATATATATATATATATATATAAAAAAACACATGATAAAAATATATAAATATATACATACATATATATGTATATGTAACTTCGTGGCTCATTCTGGCCAATAATAATATTTACTAAGTTGCTCTTTCCCTATTAAATAAAGATAAAAAACAATAAATATATACTATGCTTAGACAGTTTACTTTGACAATTAATTAAAGTAGAAGAAGCACAGCTACATATATAGTCCCTATCACTTGTTACAGAAGACTTGCAGTCAAACATGCACATTTTTATTGCATGTTTGCATTACTGTTAATAATTTATAGTGGTATCTAGTGCAGGATGGTTGAATGCATGAGGGAGCATTTAGCCTCTTACACTTATACCGCTGCACAGTGCTCTCAATGAGGCACTTTGTTGCTGATGTGTCTTTACATTATAGCCATGATTTATATATTGTATACTGTAAGTCAACAGTAATCTGCCCTCTGTGGAAAGAGAAAGGATTAGTATGCCCCATTCAAATCTTCCCCCCACGTGTGGGTAAACACAGAAAAAGAAATGAATAAAAACAAACAGTGTGGTCTCACTGGGAAAGCCTTTAAATATCTTTTTTTTTGGGAGGTCAAACTGCATTTATATCCCAACATTTACTTCAGAGTCTCTTTGGAGATTAAGAAAGAAAAAGCTTTCATGGCTCAGGGGATTCTTGCTCAGCAACTTCTGAATGAAATATAATGTGAACACAAACTGCTGCATTTTGGCTTTGTATAAACAAAATGCTTGGGAAGCCAGTTTATCTCGTGTGAATAGTAATCATCATAAAGTTTTGTTTTGATGATTTAACAAACGCACTGTTAATTTGTTGTCCACGAAGCCATCAAATGACTATCTGTTTATCACAACATGACATTCTAATCGAGTTTATATTTTGTAATTTGGCTCCCATTGTTCTTTTGTTTTTAGAAAAATACTCAACATAAATACTGATGTTTTTCAATGATTATGAGAAATATATTATGCACAGCTGGCAATTAACACTACAGTCCAGAGCACCTGCAGCGAAGCCACCACACACTAAACTGCTAAAACAACAAAGCAACAAAAGAACTTTAAAACATAGAAGAGTAGGTATTTTCACAGTACACCATTTCTGTACTGTTGGGGGGGAAACAAACAACAGCTGCAACTACCTAAAGCGGACAAAGACTTGGTCGATTTCCAACAGAAATCCAGAGCTCAATGAAACCCTCCATTGGAGCATGTAATAAAACACGTGTTCTCTCTGAATCTTCTGACTTCAAATTGGCACCAAAAGTTTTTTTTTTTGTTTTTTTAAATCACCCAAAGGGTAGAAAGAACAACTCATAGACTGCTTTTTTTCCTGATCTCATTGTCTATAACCGACAGGAATGGCCCAAACTTCTGTGTTTTTGTTTTTTTTACATTAAAACTGATGCCAGTTGAGTCCTAAATCACCATTCTCTGCTCGCCACAATCTGCTCCTGCAGGAGAAACTAATTAGTTTGTGAAACTATGTATTCTGAAGTAGTTCTTGATATCACTCTTCTGAGGCCTTTTAATGGAGATGGCTGCAGGTATGATGCATGCATAATGATGGCATAACCTCCAGCCGTACAGGGCAGTCCCAATGATTAATGCTGTTAATTAACAATTCTTTCAGAGTAACAAACACCTTAGAAACTGTGAGTACGACTGTGAACGGCCACCCAAGATAAATGAAGAATATTTGGAGAGAATCTACCAGGTTCATCTCTAAACTAAAGACGGTCAACTGCTGAAACAATTTAGTAATCAGTAAGTAAGAAGATTGACAAAAAAAATGGTACCTTACCAGGTACCATTTTTTTTGTCAATCTTCTTGGAGCGTGGATTGACGTTTTTTAAATGAAAAAGCTTGCCATTATGTAACCCTTTAAACGCAATTCTGTTTAGGCGATTAAAAGGAGCTTACTCTTGATACAATTACCATCAAATGTTAAAAGCGCTCTTGACACCTTATAATGGGGCTAGATGTTGAGTCCCCCCCCTTGCCTGTGATTTGTCAGTAACCTTTTCAAGTATGAACCCTGCTCTCTCAGATTTCATTTCGAAAGTCTCCACCAGCCAGTCAGTCATTCAGCCTACAGAGTTTGATTTGGCAGTTTTGAAGATGTGTATTTGGGGCAAATAGAAACTAGCATAGTTGTATGTCTCTGCTAGACAACACACACCTTCATGGTCATCTTCTTCCCTCATAATATGGGTTGGAGAAAATTGTTAGGATCGCAGACGGACAGGCTCGCGGTGAAAAGATTGCCATTTGGACAGGTAAATGAAAGAGAGTGAAAGGAGAGGGGCGACGGGGATAAAAGAAATACAGACGAAGGTAATGTGGAGAAAATGGAGGGTTTCTAGATGCCACACATATCTGAAGGGGGAGGGAACGAGAGGACGGTGTGAGAGAGAGAGAGGGAGAGAGAGAGAGTAGAGAGATCAGGGACTGAAGAGAGGTAGAGGGATAAATGCACTATTTGAATTATGTAAAATAGCTGCGTGGGAGAAATTAGGTGTGTGTGTGTGTGTCTGAGTATTAGTGTGAGTGTGTGACTGAGGCTGAGAGCAAAGCAAAGAGCAGAGATAGACATCATGACAAGTCAGGCTGAGATAGGAGGCAATGCTGCAGAAACAGACAAGAATTAAGAAGAAAAACAAGCTAATTTTAATCAACTTGCATTTGTAACGATGTCGAACAGGGAAATAACAAGATGTGCAGAGATGTAGGTTTATTTGTCATACTTCTGCAGTTTGGAGCCGAATAGAATTGATTCCAGTGAATGATGGTCACCGTGGCTTTATCAGACAAGGGATTGTTCCGTCTTCATCTGCTGTAAATGCGCATCATGCTGTTGACTTTACATATCCTCGTCTAATCTTGTTTGTGCTCCTTTTCTAGCTGCATGGCTCTAGGCCTTACAAATTCTGTATGAAATACTCGACAACTATTATACAATATATTGGATGGTTTTCCATGAAATCCAGTGCAGACATCCATGATCCCCAGAGGATGACTTTTGTGTTTCTCCTGCTTTTCCTCAAGCTCAACCAGCAGGTCATAATTTGCACATATTCAGTGAAATATACCAGATGGATTGGCACTAGGTCTTGTACAGATGGACATGAATGAATCCTAAAGACTGAAATGTACTCTAGCGTCACTGTGACGCCCGTTTTGGTGGTTTTAAGCGAAAAGGCTCAACAAGTGTTGGATGTACTGGCACAAAATTTGCCACTTTAGGATTGTATATGTAGACCATCAACATCCCCTCCCAGCTCCAATGCAACAGCATATAGCTATTAAAGGGAAGAATTTTGAAAGGTGCTAAATTTTAAACTTAGAGCGTATTTATTGCCTCCACACTGCTCTCAACACGGCAACGGCTCAGCCTGTGGATCACAGCTAACAATGCTAACAGTGCAAACTACCTCAGAAGTTCTGACGGAGCTAAAGGTGTTTACCATGGCAACTGGAGAGTGATACGCTTCCACAACGAAGCCATCCTACTGTAACAACCAGATGAAACACACTGCAGAGTTAACAGGTGGGCACGCTCACATGCATTAAGAGGCACGCTATGTTAACAAAGCACAGAGAAGCTTCAATAACAACACACAGAGAGGGAGAGGGATTTCATTATCTGCCCAGGTAGACATTACTCCACTATATCTTCACAAAGCAAACAGTTGTGTGCTGCTATAAATATGCTCTGATTATTGTATAGTGAACCTTTAACAAAATATAATTGAAAAACCAAGCTAAGATTTCTTTATAAGAATTGCTTGCAGGTTTGTGTTTGTTTGTATCTGCATCCATCACCACAGTGTCCCAGTGGATGACACTAACTAGATGTTCAATATTTGATTTAAAAGCCAATATGGACATCTGGAAGCGTAGTGGTTAAGATGCATACCACATAACAGCAACGTCACACTCCACGGCAGGGATCTTGGTTGCATGTCATATCCCTCTCTTCCCTGAGGTTCTTGTCTGTATCTCTATTATCACCATAAAATTAGGTAAACTGCTAAAAAATATCATTAAATAACTTAAAATAGGCACAATATATATATATATACAAAGTAATTTGTCTTGTTAGCATAAGTGCATAAATTATTGTTACTATGATCTTTTTTTGTGCATGTGACAAATATTATTTTATATTTTGAAAGCGCATGTATTTATATAGCATAACCACCACAACAGTGAAGAAGTTTCAAATTCTCCAAAAAATAAAGACGCCCTAACTGAATAATTTAAGAAGAAGAACATTGTAAAGAAACTAACACTATTTAAGATTAGATTATACAATCTTAAGCGGAAAATATATGATAAATAAATGCATGTATTCCAAGTAATAACAATACAAACTCTAAAGCTCTTGCTAATTTGCTTCACTTGTGGCCTCATTTCATATTTTACAAGCAAGTGATTTATAGGCACGCAGTGAGATTTGTAATTTATATTCTGTGAAACACAAGGAACATTTCTAGTCTTATTTTCCTTCTGCTGGCCGTCTCAAAAGTCACCTTCATCATACAATGCATGCACATGAATTTCCCCAGAGGACAGCGATGCAGAGACACCCTTCAGTCCTGACATTTTATTGAGTTTTGCAACATTTGGTCGCGGGACCACGGGGACGGGGAAGTGGAGGACACGTCCCAAAACATAGTGATGCCCGCAGTATATATATGTATGCATTCTACAATCCCTCTGGTTTCTGATGTGATTCGTTGGTGCTGCAGTGATTAAACAGGCCAGCCGGGTCATCCAGGCCTCTCACTGTACATTTACACTCCCTCCGTCATCCATCAACGTAGGACAGGAGTTTATTCCCTTACTGACCAATTCAGTGCGTTAGACCCCGACACTCCGACGGAAGTCAATAAGTGCTTTGTTTGTTTAAAGCTTGCTGCTCTCTATCCGTGCATCTCCCCGTTACCTCTCTTCAACATGCAGACTGTTAACATTCGCCCCATCTGACGTCCAGACAGAAAATCTATCCCTCCAGTCTCTCGCCCACTTCATCAACCTCCTCCCCCATCCACGGATGGAGGTGTATTTGAGTTTAAATGTGTGTAGCAGTAAGAGCAGCAGCAGAGCCGGTGAACCAGCATGGTCTTTATTTCTGCCTCGCTCACCTTTGACCTCTATCTCGCTCCTCATATTCTCTCCTGCCCTCTTTCATTCCTTCAGGCAGACTGTCCATAACAGCTCTCTCTGTAGCTGTTTATTTCCACAACGGCCCTCGTCTTTCTCTCCCCACATCCTCTCGCTCTACCTGTGTCTCTGCGAGTTTTTCCTTCTGTCCTCATTTTACCTTTTGTACGTTTCCATTCCCCCGATATGTGGATAGGAGTCTTACCTGTCGACCCTTTCTCGTTCTCTGTCCTCTTAGATCATCGCGCCCGGCGGAAGAGCATAGCCACTGGGAAGCAGCCCAGCATGGAGGTCCCTCCCACTGCCCCAATTCAACCCTTCCGACAATCCGTGAGTAACCCCCCTGTCCCCGGCCCTGCTCGCTGCCTCCGTACCTCTCGCTGTCCCTCCTCCCTCCTCCCGCCCTGGGCCCGCCACACACCTGTGGCCGCCGGGCCAGCGGGACCCCGCCTCACCCTTACCCCCTCTCCCTGGCTGTCTCTCCCTCCCTCGCCTTGTGCCATCAGCAGCAGCAGCGCAAAAAGGGCTCCAAGAAAGGGCCTGGCACGCCCCCCATCCCCCACTCACTGCCCCTCTCCCCCTCCCTCTCCTTCACCCTGCCCCACTCGCCTGCCGCCTTCTCCTCCTCCTCCCCCTTCTCATACTGGGGCGGAGACTGGAGGGCTGCCGGGTCGAGTCCAGTGGCAGGAGGAACATTTATTGCACCACTGCCCCCCGTTGAGGTATGTGACACAAACATGGCTGATGCAGAGACATTGGCTACAGCATTTAGGATCCTGTAGCATTGAAACACCTTGGTTTTTTTTTATTAATCCAGGATAGTCTCTCTCCTCTCACTTGTGATCTTCGAGGTCTGTGTTAGCTCATATTCACAGAATAATTGGAATGGTTTACGTCAAAGGGCCATGCCAGTGTGTTTGCAATTTTTTTTAAATACAAACTATTTTCAAATGCATGTTGAAAATGATTGTTTTCTACAGTCTCAGTTTCTACAGCCCATTGTTCTCCATTCATTTCCCAACGGTACAAAAATCAATTAGCAGACTCTTGAAACATACTTGAGTTGTGTAATCTGCAGTTTGTCAAAGTTACTTCATTGTTGTGTGGAAATGAAGCTTAAGTGCAGATCAAATTGTGCACTGCATTTTGTGAATTTTCATGAATTTCATGAATATGCACAGTGGAGGAGCCACCCCAACAGAAAAAACTCTCAAAACCAATTAAGTGCAAGCAAAAGCTAACAAGAGTAAGAAAAAAACAAGAAAATAGAAAAAAAAAAAAAGACTAAAATGAATCATGTTTCATATTTATAGTCAATCATTATGCAATGAATAATATATCATTTTATGGTGTTTTATTTAGTTTAGCCCTAGTACTGTAAAACACTGCATATATATATATTCACATACATATATATATATATAAAAATATATATATATATATATATATATATATATATATATATATATATATATATATATATATATATATATATATATATATATATATATATTTATATGTATATATTTATATATATATTCAGTCTGCTAATAAAGTTTAATTTTATTAGAAATGAATGAACAACAATGGATACCTAGAATGGTGGAACGTCAGGAACGATTACAAATGGTTGACTGTGATCTGAAATAAATGGGACTTGGGGGTTAAAACACGCAAAACACCTGGTATGATTCTTTAATGTCAACAAAAGGGAAGTGATATTTTTTTTGTATTAAGGACAACTTGAGTGAAAGAGGGAGAGAGAAGCTGGCAGCGAAACACATTCTGTCTGCGGACAAAAATAATCTGTTTATTGTTTTATTCATGGCAACAGAAACTCAATCACAAGGTATCAAATGTGGACATAAAAGGGCTTTAAGGATAGATTGGTGCCTTATTAAGTTAGTGCCAGTGTTCTTTGTTGCCTCTCTCCTTTCCAATATTTCTGCTGGTGTTTGCACACTGTCACTGTAACTGGAAATAGCAGGACTTGTTTTTCCTCCCTTCACAGGAAACTATTTGCTGCCCATTCACTGCTGCTGCATGACAAACAGCTTCCACAGACTTGTGAATTACAGGAGCCAGATAATCCATTAGAGCCAATGTGAAGCCCCACTTTGGCTTGGTCAAAGTTTTTGTGTTTCATTATTATTGCATAGAGGCAGAGATGAGTGTTTTCATATCAATATTTCAGATTCTCTGATTGGATTAACAAGCTTGAAGGGCGGGAGGAGCGTCACGGTGTGAATTTAGGATGCAAGCAAAAGTTTTCAGCCTTTGGGATTATCCTACAATTTTTCTTTCTGTAAATCCCCTGACACGTAAGGGTAGAAATAGAAAAAAAAAATCCCCAAAAAGCACATTGCTTGGTGTACTGTTATACCTGCATATAGGCATTTACCTTTACTAAATATAGCCACAAATACAGATCAGAACTGCAGCCAATAATGTTACAGTCTTTCATGTATGCTGTGGTGTTAACTGCCTGCGAGAGATTTATTTAATCCTGAAAATATACTCCATTACAAGGGAAAGCCCTTCATTAAAAATGTCACTTAGGTAAAAGTATGCAAGCGGCATATTACTGGCAAATTCTACTTAAATCATCAAAAGCAAACATACTCATATTGCAGGAAAAATCTCCCTACACTGCATTTTAGCGATTTTATGACTATTATTTTCATTATCAGTTCATCTGCAGATAATTATATTAAAAAAAAGTAAAAAGTACTAAAGTGAAGTACTTAACATTTGTTTTATTACATCCCACCACAGCAATTAAATTTGACTTTAAAGTGACTTTTTTTACGCAAACGTAGCCACTGAAGCTGAAGTTCCCCCCCTTTCTCACTATCGCTTCCCTTTATTGTGTCTTATTGTGATTCAGACTTTTCTCTCTCCCTCCATCTCTGTTCTGAATGCTTTTACTCTTTGAGACTAAAAGTGTCAGACGGAGCGGCTAATCAAATCAGATTTAGTCATGCAGGCCATTAGCTCGGAACCAGCAGATGGAGCCAAGTCTTTAGTCATATCCTCAAGACAGGCTTCAAAGCCATTTGACTCATGCCAGATGATGAGGTGTCATTTCAATCCAGTCATTCTCCCACTCAGTAAGGCTGTTATGCTATAGGTACATAAATGTTATTACTGAGTCTTCGGGATGCACCTGAGAGCTGAAGGGATGAAGCTTCTTTAAGGCACCTGAGAAAGGAAAGGAAAAACCACAAAGTGATATTTAACGCACGCTTTGAGCTCTAAAGTTACCTTCACAGATTTCAGTTGAAGGTTTAGAGTGTTAAAACTCAACATTTATGGTCTACAAACGTAACAATGTCACTGTTTAGTTTAAAAAAATGCTATTAGTGGGCTGAAATGTCATCTTGGTGGGAAACATCTTCTTAATGTAGCTTCACTTTTTGCCCAAGATATTTTTACAGAAGTGACACATTATGTTGAAATATGAATTACTGATCATGACACAAAGTCATCTTTACTTCTTTAAACAAGTAAACAAGTTAAATTAACCAAATGTTTGACACATGTTCTTCCACTTGGTCCACCTTTCAATTGATCAGTTTGCATGTCACTGTTGTAAGAACGTTATGGAAAGAAAAGCTTTGGTTCAAGTCCAGACAGGTTTGTTGTAGGCAGGATGGTTCGGCATACCAAAGGTCTATACCAATACCTACAATGCGTTCCTGACAACTTGAGTGCACGTCTGAAAAGTACCAGTGCACATTAGACTTAATACACCGTTTATGTACACTTTTTCTAAGACAGCTTCAAAGAGGTTTTCGGTGCTAAATGTGCTCACCACGTCTACTCCGGCAGAACCATTCTAGTTGTTGGCGGTAGTGCGCCTATTGTCAGGTTTTAGGACCGACATTAATCAGTAAGTAAGTAAGTAAAATGTATTTATAGAACGCTTTTCACAGACATAAGTCACAAAGTGCTTGACAGGAGCAGAAATTCAGACAAGAAGAAAAAATAAGTAACACAAGGTGACCATACAAAGGTACATCAATTTACAAGGTCAGTTTTTAGAACATGAAACATATTAAGAAAGGCACAATAGACAGTAAAATACACAATAAAAACATTGATTAAAAGCAGATTTAAAGCTGACCTTGAGCATGAGTTTTTTTATGTATGTCAGCAGACATAAAGAACATTAAGTTTATGTCATTTTGGATTTGGTGTGAACAATATTCATGTAAAAAAAAAAGTATCCCAGCCTACTAAAACTCAAGTGTGGGTATTGAGACAAGTCATGTTCTCCCTTATCAGTGAATCATTTCCTGCTTTAATGTCTCAGATTGTGTCATTTGATCATGTAAGGAAGCTCATGCAGGACAAACTGGACCTACTTGATCTGCTGAGCTCTTTATTGGACTGTATGGCTCACTACTGCCCACTACAGGATCTGTTACAACACTGCAGTTCCCTTGTGGCAAGTGGACATGTGTGGGTGTATGATTTCCTGTTGATAATAAATGTACCTTGTGCTCTCCCCCGTCACACATCATGTGTTTCATTTGTGTGTCTCCATCTGATTCTGGTGTTACTTTAAACACATCCGACTCCATGGGAATCATTGTCATCATACTTTGACAATCATTCTTCTTAAACCACGGATCAACTCATCTTCTCCAACTCACGTCGACCACTTCTTCTTCTTCTTCTCTGAAACTTGGTGCCATGCACATCCTCCCCCTCTTCCTCCATCTGTTTGCCCTCCTCGTCCTTCTCCTCCTCCACCCGCTCCAGAGTTTCCTCAGTAGAAGGTTGAAGGGCTCGATCAAGAGGGCTAAGAGCCAGCCCAAACTGGACCGAACCAGCAGTTTCCGCCACATGATCCTCCCCCGCTTCCGCAGTGCCGACCAAGACAGGTCAGTGAGTGAGCGTGTGGCCAGAGTGACTTCAAGCACTGTGGATGAATCTGCTGTGTCTGGCTGCGTTTGGATGTGTTAATATGCAAACACTGTGTGGTTGCATTTATGTATGAAATCCAATTTCTTGGTTTTTTCTCCCAGACTGTTTGTGTGAATGTGAAGGCATCACAAACGTTCTACTTTCCCATCTACCTATCAAATATAAAGCTTCTCTCTGATTGAAACAGGAGGTTGGGATGAGGCCATTACACATTTAATGGACATTCAAAAGTATAAACCAATTCATTAAGGAAATATATGTGAGTTTTATTAGACAAGGGATGTAGAAGGTGAGGCTGCTAAGAAATTAGAAATAATTTAATTGTATCAGGTATATAGAGTGTAAGGTTATGATGATAAGTGTGTTTTATGGAACATGAAAATGTCAAATCTATCTATCTATCTATCTATCTATCTATCTATCTATCTATCTATCTATCTATCTATCTATCTATCTATCTATCTATCTATCTATCTATCTATCTATCTATCTATCTATCTATCTAGACCTTATTGTTTCTCTCTCTTACTTTACATCTTTCTATCTCTGTCTTTCTACCTCTATCTCTCTCTTACTTTCAACCTATCTATCGAAACAATCTCAATCTCTCAGATTGAAAGAAAGAAAGAAGGGATAGAAATCTCTTCTTTCTTTCTTTCAATCTCTTTCTATTTCATTCTTTTGACCGCTTTCTATCACTTGCTCTCTATTCTTTCACCTCTGTCTCTTTCTGTCTACCTTTTTTTTACCTCTTTCTCTCAATCTCCTTCTATAGATCTCTCTCAACCTCTTTGTATCTCTTTCTCTTGACCTTTCTATCTATATATATTGATCTCTTTCTATCTAGCTCTCTCAACTTCCATCAATCTCTTTCTTTGGACCACTTTCAGTCTATATATCTCAACCTCTCTCTGTCTCTCTCTACCTCTTTCTCTCTTTACATCTCAATCTCTTTCTTTCTCTTTCTCTCTCCCTTAACCCCTATTTCTATCTCTATCTCTATCTTTCTATGCATTTCTCTTGACCTCATTCTATCCCTTTCTCTCGACCTCTTTCTATTCATCTCTATCTCCATCCATCATTGCTATAAATTGTTGTTTATTTTTACACTCTCTGTGTCACGTACAATAAAAAACACTCTGCACCATCGCTGTTTCTCTGCCGGGTCATGAAAAATCATTTCCCACTCTCCATGGCAACCAGCAGACAGCCATATGGCGGCGGTACAGACCATAATGAGTCAGCGGGAGATTTGCTTAATTATCCCTCCTCTGGATTACGTACATAGTTGTAGCAGCACTGGAATTCGTCAGGCACAGCAGCACAACAGTTACTCTGGTCGTTTTGATTGAAAATGTTCTGAGAGTGCCAAACTTTGGTTTGGCAGAAGTTTGCTCTGGAAAGTTTTGATTTTGAAGGAGAAACCGTTGATATATGACAGAATATACTTTATGAAATTTGAAGTTTCTGGTTTTCAAGTAATGTTGTCTTGCTGTTTAACAATTAGGATTAACTCAATTTGAAGAGTGAGGTCAGCCTTGTGTATTCTTATTACATTTGTAGAAACTTTTCCATTGAGTTTAGATTTTTTTACAAAAAAACAAAATAATTTCCTCCTTAACTTCTTTTTGTCTTCAGCTCCGCCTGTTAAGAGAGAAATAAATTAGGTAGATTATTTCATACCAAAATTTGACCCCGATAAAAACAGTGCTCCATTAGAAAAAGACGTTTACCAACGGAATTAATGATAATTTTCACAATTGCGAAAGTCGATTATTCGTTTGGTCGTCACAAAATTATCAAAAATAATTTTAAAAATTCGCAATCAAAATTCTCTTAATCTGAACATAACGTCTTCAAGATCGCTTGTTTCATCCAACCAAGAGACCAAAACACAAAGATATTTACTCTCACTGTCACATAAGATCAAGAACAGCAGCCACACGTTACAATTAAGAAGCTGGAACAAGATGTTTGATTTTTTTACTTTAAAGATGACAACTGTAATAGACTGTCAAAATAATTGCCAATTTATTTCCTGTTGATCAACAAATAAAATGAATCCAGGAATAGTTCTAATCTTTAATTTTGTTCAGTTTATCTATAAACTCCGCCTACACAGCTACAGGCAAGTAAAACTCAAATGTGAGCAAGGTCACCTTGATGATGTAAACACAGGGCAACCGTGCACTCAGGAGATCGCTACAACCTTTTCTGAGCCAGGTGTCTGCCAAGGTGCGTTTCCACATGACTTATTCATTTGGGAAGCTTTTCAGATGTCTGTTATCCCCGGCTGGTCTGAGGAGACGAGGTTGAATCCTGAGGTTGAATCCCATTTTCTCAGCTCCTGGTTAACTCTGGATGTTTTCTGTCAGGCATGTCGGCGAACATCTGCAGCTTTGATCATTATTATTCTTTTTTTTTTTACTTTATTCATCCGGAGAGAGTTTGCTGAGAAGACATGTTGTTTCTCTCCGTAGTCTGAAATTCATACAGCCATAAACGTGCCTCTGAACTCCCAAACAGACTCTAAAAACAAGGATATACGGTATTTTTTTTGACATATTTTTGGTTTGTACAAATACCCACTGGGTCTCAGAGTTCCCTCCCCCTCCAATACTGTAGGTCACCCTGTCATATAACTCATACATAATTATTATGTATGTCTAAGCCTCTTTTTTCAACAGAGTTTCAGTGTTCTGTGATGACCTGCAATTCTTGTCCAGAAAAGTATAATGTTCTGCATATTTTCATCATGAATTGGTCTGTTCAGTATACTTTAATTAATAGACTACTAAGTTAACCCTAATAATGTAACTAAACAGTGACAAACAAATATTCCATTGCCAAGGATAATTTCTTCAACAATTGTTTTAGTCCAAAACCTAAAGATATTCAATTTGCAATCATATCATACTGAGAAAAGCAGCAAGTTTCATTTCTGAAAAGTGAAGCCAATGAGGAAGTGCCTTAAACCTGCATTCTTTCTAATGGCCATCAGGGGGCCACTCCTCGGGTTACAAAATAAGTCAGATTGAATAGAAGTCTATGAGAGAATGACTCTACTTCTCACTTGATTTATTCCCTCAGTAAACATTGTAAACATGAGTTTATGGTCTAAATTGCTAGTTTCAAGTCTTCTTCAATACAGCATGATGTTCTTTTAGTAAATGATGCTCCATTTAGAGTAAAATAGTCGATAAAGCAGGATATGCTTAAGGGTGGGCTTACTGTGATTGACAGGTCTCTACCACAGCGTATTCCGGTCTTGGAGTTATCCGTGTATTTGTCTCGGACCTTTAACCCTTTCACAGTTTGTTTTCAGTTCCTGGAAGTTAATTGTAACCTTTTAGATTGCCTAGAAAATGTCTTATTCACCTTTTGTACATCCACTTCTTGTATACAGTCTGTAGTTAAAAGTGGCAAAAGTTTGATGTGTCTGCTTGATAAATGATTGAAATGACCAAATATTAGAATATTTCCCTCTAGAATTTCTTTCAAATATATATTTGGATCTTTATTAAGCCTTCAGTTAGCTAGCATTGCTGTTACATTAGTTATACCTTATATCGGCTGCAACAATTTTTCTTTTCATTGTTGATTAATTTGCTGATTTTACGATTAATCATTTTGTCTGATGTAATCTTGAAAGCCCAAGTTGAGGTCTTATTTGCATGAAATCCCCAAAATATACAAAACACAGGACAGAGAAAATCCTTTTTAATTTTATATAAAACATTTGGCCTTTTTGCTTGATTAGATGCCTCAAAATCCGTGCAGAACAAAATAAATTGCCTACAGGCTACTTAATTAATTGACTAATCGTTCAGCTCTATACACATAGTTGTTTCATTGAGTTCAATTTCTCTGTGTTGTTGCCTGGGCGACGTGTTCGGCTTTAGTTCACCGCAGCGATGCATGAAACATGTTTTCAATATTTCTAAATTTGAATTATCTTCTAATTGAATCTTTGTTTCTAGTCTTGTTTTCTCGGATATGAGGTTCAGGTCGTGACGTGTTGAATAAAATCTGCAAGCTCTCTGTGTGTGTGTGTGTGTGTGTGTGTGTGTGTGTGTGTGTGTGTGTGTGTGTGTGTGTGTGTGTGTGTGTCTTTGTCTTTTCATGTTTGACTCTCTCCACACTCCAGCTCCCCACAGAGACCTTCGACCTTCTTTTACCTCCAGCTCTCTCGCTCTCTTCCTAGTCAGTCTTTCTCTTTCCTTTTCTTTCTTCTAATCCATGCTCTCACTTTCTCCCCCTCCAAAGGTTCCTCTGTTTACATAATCAAAGCGATTTCCTCAGAGAGGTCTTCTCTCTCGATCCCCCCCTCACCCTCTTCCTCTCTCAGTCTTTCCTTCTCTCACATCCTCTCATGACCTCCCCCACTCTTTCTCTTTTCTACTCTGTGTTCCCCACAATCTGACTCATTCCATTGGGTCTATTTTTATCTCTCTCTCTCTCTCTCTCTCTCTCTCTCTCTCTCTCTCTCTCTCTCCCCTGGTTCCCTACATGTAATCAGTGCACTGTTGATGAACGTTATGATTGAATGTCTACAAAAGCAGTGCGAGTGCAGGGGAGAAGCTGAGAGTCGGATGCAGCACAGAGGACGTACAGTATCTTTTTCTTTCGTTCCTCTTTTTCTTCATTTCCATCCTCCCTTTTTCTTCTGTGAGGGGCTTCGTCACACCTGACCGTCCCTCCTCGCTCTCCGGTTAGACTCAATGTTTCATCACGCGTCCGTCTTAGTGACTGTCTGCTGAGCTGGTCTGTGATGTTACATGCCTCTGTGTGGGAGTAAATGTGTAGGTGAGCGTGATGGATGGGCTTTAGCGGAAACCTTGTTCACTTGTATGAATGTCAGGAGTGTTGATATTATTCAGAATCTTTTCAAGATATTGTTCGTACAGTTTAAAATGTTTTGCCTGGAGGGGGAAGAATGGAAACATCTTTAAAGACAGCTACGTTAATACTAAAAATGGAAATATCTGCTGGATTTTGCAGCCAGTCATTTTAGCAAACTAAAAAAGAAAAAAAAAGAAAAATGTAAAAACATATTCTTTTGGTTGTGTGTAAATGCTGTCAAGATGTGAGCAATTATTTACACAACAAGGTTATAATGAGCGTTTCAGAGTCACTTTGCTGTCCATCCCATCCACCGGATATCCTTAAAACATTCAGCTAATGAACCTCGTGCTATTAGAAGCTCGATCAGCTGCTCACTTCACAGCTGCCTGTTCAATTATTTACAATGAACAGTTTCAGAATGTTCATTATTTTTCACTGCCTGAAGTGTAACTTACTCTCTCTCTCCTTTTGCCTCTTAGCATCACAAGCTTTATACTGTAGCTTTGAGTTATTGCTTGCTGTCGACAGCCCAAACAGTCAAAATGTGGAAAAGTCAGAAATGTTATAAAGTCAGTGGAGGCTACATGTTAGCAGAACCAACTGAAATCTAGTCACGATTTCTTTAAAATGAAACATTTAAAAAATATGGTGGTTTTTTTCTGCCTCCTATAAAGAACAGTGGAAGTTTTCACCACGTTTAAATGGAATATTTTGATGATTCATCATCTCAGACAGACACATCTAGTGTTATCAGCTGAGCATCTTCATCATGAATAAATATTAGATATGTGTTAATAGCCTTTACTGCCATATTTCAACATATTGTGCAGCACTTATTGTAAGTGCACCAAGAGAAATATGAAATTCAAATGTAGTTTTGTTCAATATAAGGCACCGGGGTTTAAAATGACCATACTTTTCAATCATGGACAAACAGCAGTGTCCTGTAGTTTCTTGTACAAACAACCAAAGTGTAATACAACCTTGAATGAAAGAGCCTCCCCTCTCCAAATCTAACCACAACTATCACTCCTCCCAGGACCCGTTTGATGCAGAGCTTCAAAGAGTCCCACTCCCATGAGTCCTTGCTGTCTCCCAGCAGCGCCGCCGAGGCCCTGGACCTCACTCTGGACGAGGACGCCATCATCAAACCTGTCCACTCGAGCATCCTGGGACAAGAGTACTGCTTTGAGGTGAGGAACTGATGTGCACGGTGTGGACAAACATCGACACGCTCGCTCGCACACAACGTACAGTAAATAAGCACCCAGAAAATGTTGTTCCATCCTGACAACTGACAGTGATGTGAGAGAGACTGTGAATTGAAAGTGTTATTTTTGTACATGTGAGGAATGAAAGAAACAAGGACACTGAAATGAGCCCTTTCCTCCTACATAACTTGCTGCAGGAGTGTCAGCTTTCTTTTTTCCCCCACCATCTCTCCATTAGCGGAACATGACAGAGGTTGAGAGTGAATACAAGTCATTGTTTTTGGCGCCTTAGTTGCAGTCTCCATAGTAACTAATGGCTGTGGTTGTTGAATTTACCGTTGGCTATAACCTCAGGTGACTACGGCATCGGGAACCAAGTGCTTTGCGTGTCGCTCAGCTGCAGAGAGAGACAAATGGATCGAGAACCTGCAGAGAGCTGTCAAGCCCAACAAGGTGAGGGGAGAGAAAGGGATGCGGTAGAGGTAAAAAAAAAAAAAAAAGGATGATCCCTCTGTCTGTGTGTCTCTCTCTCTCCTCCCCGTCTCCCGTTGTTGTTGTTGTCTGTTTTCAATGAGAGCGCACCGCTTCATTTCTCTGTGTGAACTCCATCCTCGTGTCTGTGTGTGTCTGTGTTGAACAACCTTAAGTCGCCGCTCCACACAAAAAGGCATTAAAGCTGCACAAGGTGATGTTGCAGGGTGGAGGATCCAAAATTGCTAGGGGGGGGGTTTCATGAAACTTTGATATCCACAAATCAGAAAATGGGATGTCATTAAATTGCACGCAGCAGGCTCATGTTTGCCAACCCAGCATGTCTGTGAGACTTGATGCTAAAGGAGAGTGAAGGGACAAGAGGAGCAACAGATTGAATACTGATGAGTCCATGTCACTTCTCACTGTGGGACTCATGCAACAACAACTTGTATGAACAGATTTGTTCTTAAGCGCCGTGTACAATTCATTTAAGAGATTTGTGGCGTTCACCGATTTTCACGCAATTTTTTTAAAGGCTTTTAAACAGGAGGGGGCATTTATTTTGTGCAATGAATTTACACGGCAATTATACCGTGAATAATGAGGAACAAGGTCGATTTTTTTTTCTGAGCTTTCGCACCAAGAAAAAAGGCATCAACCAATCATGTTGTGCAGAATGGACATATTCAAAACTTCAATTTATAGGCTTCATAGTCCCAACAAGCCCCCGGGAAGGCCACCGGACGTCTTTAACTCAGCAGATATTTTTTTTTAAAGTAAATCAATAACTTTTTTTGGACCTGGCTTCCAACGCAGCATCCAGTTCTCTTTATTCATCAAAGAGTCGGAACGAAGAAGGCAAACTTTATAACTCCTCTCAACCTTGACAAAGACAGCACATACCAGATCCACTCTTTAAGTTCTTACCTTTCACAATAAAAGCCCTAGACATTTACACTGCGTATCTGTTAACTGGAGGGAACTAAAATTCACTCAGAGCATTTCACTTTAAGGAAACTCAAGAAAATAGCTTACATTAGTGTAAACTTAACAACAACTTACCTAACACAGACTGTCAGACGCTGCTCTGGGTCAATAGGATCCCACTATAGTTGGTCCTCTGCCTTTGCAAATGTATTCTAACCTTTTATTGAAAAGGTGCTGAAACTGTTGCAAATTGAAGTTGCTGCCGTTATGAATAGTTTTATTGGCAAATATTCACATGCATTACACATTTTTTGTGTTACTTATTCGTCACGCCACAGTGTGTAAAGTGTGGTCCGGACCTGTTGGACGAGTCTTGTACAGATTCCTACGACCTTTGAACTTATTACCTTAACATGAATGACTTTGGAGTTTAAATATGATTCCAAAATGACCTAAAATGAAATATAGATCCAAGACAAATGTATTTGAGGGTTGAGTGTTATTGTGTTATTTGCCATATTTCAGCAAAGCCACTAACATGCAGTTCATTAGGGAAATGATCTCACTTTGACAGCCTCAGGGTCGTGATGCAGGTCGCTGTCCAGTAGGATCTTCTGTTGCACCTGACAGTGAAACATCACCTACTGTAGGCTATAATATTACACTAATGTCTTATATATACATTATATTCAAATATTCTAAAATTGTTTTAGTCATGGACGAGAGATTCACTAACATGAACATTCGGAAAATGAGTTTTTTCTTTTACAAACAAAAAAAAATAAAAGTGGTTTAGGATGAGAACAAGAAAACGTTCTTGCATGTGGCCCAATGTCAGTATGTTCATATATGACACCAGTTACTTATTGCAGATGGGATGCAGCTCTTTTGTATAGCAGATATTATGGTGTATTTTCACATAACAAAAATCTTTCCTAGTGCAGCTTTAAGGTACTGTGGTTGTATTTCCATCCTCACAGCTTAAAAAAGCAACAAATCTCAGCCCCTCATATCGGCTGATTTCATAGTTCTGAAAAAATTGTCCCATATTTCCCCTCGCTGTTATTAAAGAAAAGTGAACAGGCATGCGAGATATGTCGCTTTGATGGCAACCAGGGACTAAGAGTTATTAAGCCAGACTGAGATGAAACATCGCCCGAGCTGAATGCCTGGTCCAGATGCTCGGGCCGCGGGGGTCCTGGCTGAGTCATGGAGCTCCAAGGACTCCACACGGGGCTCTCTCCGAACCCCGTCCCCCTCCTACCCCTAAACAACATGCACTGTGCCTCTCAGACCAGATGCATCGACAGAGATAAGACCCACTGCAGAGACAAAGATAATCATTATGCTTCTTAACTTTCTGGAGCCTTTTAAATTCCTCTTTGAGCTTCGCTTGTTTGTTGTTTTTTTCAAAAGGGAGAGCAGTCACTTTCAAACCCCGCTTTCATGTTTTTTTACCGTTTTTTCTGGTCGTGAAATCGAGATCTGAGTGAGACTAGGAAAGATGCAACATGATATCGACGTGGAGCACTCGAGCCCATGCTGCTGCTGCTGCACTGTATGTGCTCTTGCAAACTGAGCCACCAGATGCCCAACGCATTCAAACTCAAGACGTTTGGAATTAATTATGCCTTGTGTTTGGCGGCGGTTATCAAAGAGCATACAAATGGAGAACTTAAGAGCCGTGAATCTAGCTGGTGCTCGCATATTGACTCGTCTAAATTAGGACTTAAATAGTCTGAAACAAACAGGGGGCTAACAACAGTGGCATTTGGGCCCAATTGAAATGAGTCAGCCCTCCCATTCGCTGAAACATCACTCTAAACACGGCACTCTCTCCTCCCATGGGGCATGTCAAATATAGCTTGGGCTTTGTGATCACGATTAGGAAGTGTAGCTGTCTGCAGAAAACATTACCACCATTGTTTGTCCCTCGTCTTTGCAGCACACGTGCATTGTGTCATTTGTGTCTTTCTACGTTTCAGCCAGTGAAACCACTCACCTACTGTTATTGCTCACACTTTTTTGTTATCTGTGTTTCTCTGTGTCCCTGTCACGCTGTCTTCTGTTTCTGTATTCAAGTCGAGAGTTGAGAGCACTTTATAAAGTACAGCCTACAGTCCCCAGCAGCACAAACGCCATGTCACCAGCTATTTCTTTTCATTTACTCCTGCAGGCTGACCAGCTGTCGCCTTTCTATTCAAACACACACACACACACGCACACACACTGTCTCGGTTTCCATATCTCAGAACTTTTTTCCTTTGCTGTTTGCCATGCTTTCCCATCTTCTCTTGTAAAGCGTTTCATCACAGTAGATGCATTTGACCTTATTTGACCGTAACTCCATCTCCACGCAGGACAACAGCCGGAGGGTGGACAATGTGCTCAAACTGTGGATCATCGAGGCCCGTGAGCTTCCAGCCAAGAAGCGCTACTACTGCGAACTCTGTCTGGACGACATGCTGTACGCACGCACCACCAGCAAGCCCCGCACAGACACCGTTTTCTGGGGCGAGCACTTTGAATTCAACAACCTGCCAGCCGTCCGCAACCTACGCCTTCATCTATACAAGGAGACGGACAAGAAGAGACGCAAGGTGACAGAGAGATCTGTGGGGTAACAAGGAGGTCTGATAGAGGCTAGTTGGACAGGATCAATGTAGTAATATTTGGTTTATTTTAGCATTTTGTTGCTTAAAGATGTGCTCTGATTTTATCAAAGTAAAATGACTCAATCACTAAAATATATATTATTATTATATATTATAATAAATTGAATAATATGACAATGTGAAAGGGGTCACACTCATAATGATGAACATTCAGAGAATGATCACCTTAATCTGAAGATCCCCTCAGCTTTATAGTTGTAGCTCATTGTTTAACTGTCCATTTCAAAGCTTCTCTTTTGGTTCACTCTCTCTGCTCTCATAGCATTGTTCTCCGCCACAGCAGGCAGCTGTTTTCAGTGTGAGAAACAAACAAACACTTGACAGTACCTTCTCAGCACCAGACAGCATACAGACACAGTTGGAAACTAACTGGTGGAGCATTTAGCAGCGAAGGAGCTGGATATTTCCCTCAGGAGCTGCTAGAGACCAAAAAACAAAGTTAAACGAGAGAGAATATTGGACTTTCATTACTCAGGTGGCTAAATGAATGATAATGTTGATCCGTAACTGCTGGGTGTGTAAATAAGAAACTGTTTTTCTAACAATTTCCCCCAAATGAAGGTATAAGATGATAATAGTCTTGAAAGTTCATTTTAAAGTTAAAAGTTAAGAACGTCTTTATCAGTACCCCTTTCTGCAACATTTTCACAACAGAAATGAGCAATTTGGCTTATTAGAGCATCAGTTGAACAAAAACATAAAGATGAGAAAATAACAAACTGTCAGGAGGTAATATTATGCAAAATAGCTGCTTTTTCATTCAGTGGCTTTATAATAAAATAGCCAACAGCAAAATGGGGTCTTGTCTGCGGTGGCAATGTTTTTTGTCTTTGTCATTTGCATTAATGGCTTTGTAACAAAATGCTTAGGGTTATGCAACGTCCAAAACTTGGGTTGGAGGGGAAACGGGAGAACTGCATCGAGTCTGTTCACAAACAGAGTAGAGGCTCAAAAACAAAATCCAGAAACATTTTGTAGTTAATGACGTAATCATTGAGTCATTGCCATGGATCACCAACCCTCTCAGCCCCCGGAGGATGCCCAGCATTATGGCCATTTTGTGTTTGTGTATCTTGTTTTTTTGCACCTTTAGGGTTTGTCACTTGTAGAAAAAATATTTCTTATGCAGGACTGTACAACAGTGAGTCACAAATCTGATTATTTATTTTAAAAGAGTAGCACCATCATAGCAAAGCGACTCATTTCCATCTTCAAATCCAGTGTTAGTCTTGCTCCTCATTATTTATTCAGTGCTGAAGCTTTAAATGAACTTTTTCTGACATTTCAGATTCATTTTTATTAAAACTTTTCCTCGACACATGCGTATCTCCTCTAATATCTACTTTATTGTTTCTCTCTCTAAGGAAAAGAGCACATACTTAGGGCTTGTGAGCATCCCCATCTCGAGCATCACTGGACGTCAGTTTGTGGAGCAGTGGTACCCGGTCATCCAGCCCAGCGTCCTCACCAAGGGAGCTGGTGGTGGAGGGGAAGATCATCAACGCATCCCTACGCCTCAAATCCCGCTTCCAGACCATGAACATCCTGCCCATGGAGCTGTACAAGGAGTTTGCAGAGTACGTCACCAATAACTACCGCACCCTGTGTGCTGTGCTGGAGCCCGTGCTGAGTGTCAAGAGCAAAGAGGAAGTGGCCTGTGCACTGGTGCATATACTGCAGAGCACTGGGAAAGCTAAGGTAGGGGGACATCTCTATGTGACTTATCAGAATGTGAAAATGATCAAAAACAAAGCATTTCCAGTATTTCTTTTCCATGCAAACCAAGTGTATATTAAAGAACAATTATTTTATCCTCCCTTTTCTCCAGGACTTCCTGTCAGACATGGCGATGTGCGAGGTAGACAGATTCATCGACCGAGAACACCTTATATTCAGAGAGAACACTCTGGCCACCAAAGCCATAGAAGAGTACCTCAAACTGATCGGACATAAGTACCTCAAGGATGCTATAGGTGAGCCGGAACAGTGGGTCACTTAATGTTTGATTTTGTCACTGTGTGAATTAAAGCAACTGTGCAATAATCAGAACCAATATGAATTTTTTTTTTCAATTCAGGAGATAAACCGTTGGAAGTGTTGGAATGATAAGACTTTTATTAAAAGAAAAAAGTCCTGCTTGATGAAAAAGTTTCCTACTTTTTATCAGTCTGAATTCATAGTTTGGTTTTGTGGGGGGGATTTGATTATTTTCTACATTACCCAGAGTCAAACTTATGTTGAGTTTGATGATATATTGAATTATGTGATAAGCCAAGTACAGTTCCAGTTTCTCAAGTCTGATGGATCAAGACGCTGTTCTTCTTAAAATAAGAGTGACACAGCTTCCTTAAAGTAAGAGCAGGGCATTAAGGAATGTTTTCATACAAAATCAATTGCATTGTAGTTTGGAATTACTTTGGTTTATATAGAATATTCAACCACATTTAGTCTGGAAACTTGTAAACAGGAAGTGTAATTTTTGTATTGTGAGAGTGATTTAGAAATAAATATATAATACACTTTGTGTAGCACTTTCCATGCAAAATATCAAATTCTATATATTTGAAACATGTTAAACTAAATTAAAATGTGGCAAAGAAACTTTAAAATGTAATAGATAGTATTATTAATAAATAAATATCAAACAGGAAGAGAGATAAGAAGAAACTTTAGAATAAGATGGAAAAATGCAGTCTTAACTCGTCTTGTCAATATGCTGACTAAGGTTTAAATCACGACCATAACTGCAACATGTCTTGCAGCAACACTGCATTTGATCTATTGAATTTTCTGCTTTCAACTTTCCCATAATGGATTCCTTTTTCCCCACTATTGGTTCTTGTTGTTGCCGCTGCTGCTTTCTGTATTAACAACACTGAACTGACTTTGGTGAAAGGTTCTACCATTTTGCTGTTACTAATGAAATGCCATTTGTAGGGGAGTTCATAAGGGCCTTGTATGAGTCAGAGGAAAATTGCGAAGTGGACCCCATGAGAACACCCCCCTCTGTGCTCCCAGACCACCAAGCCAATCTCCGAATGTGCTGTGAACTAGCACTCTGCAAGATCGTTAACTCCCATTGGTGAGTAGCCATGCAGTGTTTCATTTTGAGGTTGTATTCCTCTCCGCTATTTTAAAGATACATTGTACTTCAGGTTCTTTCACAGGGAACCGAAGAAACTCCAAATCTCCACAGTTTGTTTCCTATCCTGACGTGTAGTTTACATCCCCTTCACAGTGTTTTCCCTCGAGAGCTAAAGGAAGTCTTTGCCTCCTGGAGAGTGCGCTGTGCTGAGAGAGGTCGAGAAGACATCGCCGACCGTCTCATCAGCGGTTCCCTCTTCCTGCGCTTCCTGTGTCCTGCCATCATGTCCCCATCGCTCTTCAACCTCACCCAGGAGTATCCTGATGAGCAGACGTCACGCACACTGACCCTCATCGCCAAAGTAGTGCAAAACCTGGCTAACTTCTCCAAGTCAGTTTTATTTCATTGTATTTACAGCCTTTACACTTTGCATTCAGTCACTAAGCAGTACACAGTTTCTAATATGCTTAGACGGCAGGAATTCATTCAAAACCCATAATCGATAATTACTCCAGTCTTTTCTTGGAGTACAATAGATTGTAATATAACTATGATTATTAACAATTTAACTATAATATTGATGTAACACTTTGTGAAGTTGAAATACATCAAATAATATTTTAGCATTTAAATGTGTTTAGTCTTCTTTCCCTGCAGTGCCTAAACTGCTTATAATAATGATATCTGGAGTCATCTTGGAATACAGCAGCATAAGCTTAGTTAACCTGCATTCAAAACTATATTTAGATCAAAATAATAATAAAAATGTTAGGTGCAAACTTAATTGAGACAATAGACACAATAGTAAATTACATCAGTGTCATCTGCATATAGGCAGAACTCTAACATTTGGACCATTTGTACACAACTCTATTGATGGAAATGGTGAATATTATGACTGAATAATTTTCATTATAACGCTATTTTGACAATAAGTGATAAATGTTCCATAATTTCCCATCATGATGTGCTAGAAACACAAATGTTTTTGTCAGTTTGACCACAAACACAAATTTATTTGACTCATGACCAAATAATAAGGGATTTGTTAAAGTGCAACTTTCATTTTTTACAGTCACCATAAACAGAACCTCAGTGTAAGAGTTATCATACGTTGTGACTCCAGTTGACATTTAATTTTCCTGCCATACGTTTTTCAATGTTTTCTCTGTAACTTTCTTTTCTCTTCTCACCGGCTTATCTCCTCACTGACCTTTCCTTCCTTTCCTACCTGCAGGTTTGGCAATAAAGAGGAGTACATGTGTTTCATGAATGAGTTTTTAGAGATGGAGTGGGGCTCCATGCAGCAGTTCCTGTACGAGATCTCCAACCTTGATAGTGTCAGCAATGCAGGTGGCTTCGAGGGATACATCGACCTGGGCAGGGAGCTGTCCATACTCCACAGCCTCCTCTGGGAGGTCATTGCTCAGCTCAGCAAGGTAAACTCAAACATGACTCATCATCGCTGCCATTATAAACTACACTTTTACACTCATTATTTCAAAATAGTTATTGGTACAAATTTTCTAGACAATAGTAATATGTATGGCAATTATTAAATTATCTTCTGCTCTTATTTGGTAATATTGCTGTATTTTTATCACCATACAGGATCACCTTATACTCTAATGTAAAGGGAAATAAACAATAGCCACACATGAAAATATAATGCAGTCCAGTACAAAACTACTTTTAATTATGGTTTAAATTAGATAAAATCTCCGTAGATGAGTGAACATCTTTCTGACAACAAAAGTCATATTTTATTCAGAGCTGTACACCTCAAATTTCTTGCTAAATGAGGCTTTAAGTCTTTTAATTAGGCTTGAGTTGTCATTTACTTTACTGGAGATGGATATATGTCATTTATATGAACTTTCATAAGGTAACTCAAAACTAAATTATTTTTTGAATTCCGCAGCCAAACTCAGCAAAACTGGTTTTCTTTGAACCACAGGATGCCATCATCAAACTGGGTCCTTTGCCTCGCCTCCTGAATGACATCAGTATGGCCTTGCGTAACCCCCACCTCCAGAGGCAGCCCAGCCATCAGACAGACAGGGTGCAGGAGAGGCAGACAGACAGGCTGCTGTTGCGGCCGAGCTTCAACAGGGGAATCTCGTCCGAGTTCCAAAATCTCATGATGAGGGATCTTAATAGGTAGGCCACGTTAAACTCTAAACAGATGATGTTTAGTTTTCTGCCTCAAATAACTTGATTGTCAAATTGTGAAGCTTTGTTTTCTCTGTTGGTATTGTACAAGATGAAGGAACCCAGTAAATACTCACATTTGAGAAACCGCATTTGGCCATTATTGGTGATCAAAAAGCCGATAATCAACCAGCTCTAATTACTTCTGCAGCTATTGTAGGCCTTACTCACTGCCGTTCTCCAGCTCTATAGATATCACTCGCTTGCCTTCCCCCACCTCCACCGGAGGGGTCATGCCATCCCGCGCCCAGTTGAGTTTCCAGGACCGTGACCACCCCCATCGAGCGTCCTCCAAAGAAATGTTTTACGTATCGCGCCCTCCCTTGGCCCGATCCAGCCCGGCATACTGCACAAGCAGCTCGGACATCACGGAACCAGACCCTAAGGTGAGTTTAATCACACTGACTCGGGGAATCATCATCCCATCCACTAGGTCTGTCTTTACCAAAGTGAGGTTAGTAAGAGATGCATGCTCGCCATACGTAATAGAATCTGCCATCGTGTGACCGGGGCTGTAGTTTATCATGACATCTGCTTTTTTTCCACTGATTCACCACGCAACTCATCCTAGCGGTATTTCCTGGGAAATACTTTGAGGCAAACCGATATCCAGGCCTCGCGGTAAAAACACCCGCACCACCCTCACCCATGTCATCCGTGGCCACGTAACATACATAATATCAGGGGGCACAAAAGCCTCTCACATCCCTTAATACTTAGATGCTCAGTGTCAATAAAAGCGTATCTATGATGGACCTCCAGGATTCCCGAATGAACAGCGTGTCTAACCTGCAGTCGGTGGACATGCTCAACTCCTCCCAGGCCTCCATCGCCGGCATGGGCAGCTTCGGAGGGCTGAGCAGCGGAGGCGGTGGCGGCCTGGGGTCGGGCCTGAGCAGCCAGCTGCGGGCCGGTGGGAGGTTGTCAGCTGGCTCTGGCGGCTCCAGCATGTCGGGCGGCCTTCGGCTGAGCCAGCTGAGCCAGATGGGCACCACCACCGACTCGCTATCCCAGCAGCAGCAACAGCAGGCCGCCGCCATGCGCTACCCGCTTTCCTTCCAGAATCCCCTCTTTCATCTGGCGACCGCTGATGGGCCTCAACAGCAACAGCTCCACCACCAGCACAGCCGGGCCCAACCTCCAGCACCCCTGCTCCTGACCCCAGAGCCCGATCCCTCTCACCCGACCTACATGCCACAGTTCGCCCACGGGGGGTTCTCTCGCAGTGAGGACCTGTCCACCCTCAGGACCAGGGACGGTCACCTGGGCCAACCCAGCATCATCCACTCTCACAGCTACAGCGACGACTACAGCAGGGCTGAATATGGACGCAGGCAGATGTCCATGCATGTGCAGGTACATGTATGTTCATTGTGCTCGTCTTTAAGCAACTTTGTGTATATTTTTATGTCTCTTTTTAATTATTCTGAATGCTTCGGGGCTTCAAGTGACTATTGTTTTCATTATTTAGGGAATAAAACTATTGAAAATAGTGAGAAATTACAACTTTAGGTGGTTTGTTTTGTCCTACCATTGGTCCAAAAACCAAAGATGTTCAATATACGACAATGTAATTTAAAACAAAAACAGCAATTCCTCACATTTGAGAAACTGGAGCCAGACCATGTTTGGTATTTTACCTTTTTATAGTTACATGTATAATAGTTTGTATGTTGGAGTATTTGCCTCATTGTGTTTTTTGATGCTATTACTGGCCAAAGTTGTAATTACAATTTTTTGTATTAACTTTTTAATACATACAAACGTAATGGCACACACAAAGCAGTTGCTATAGTAGATCAATGATAAATATGTAACATAACAAAGGGAAGGTCAACTTTTTGGGGGGGGCATTTTGCCTTCATTTGACAGATAAATTGAACTGATAAGCCAATTTATTTATCAGTTGATCAACAGAATATCAGTTTAACTATTTTGATAGTCAATTAATTGTCATTTGTTAAGCAATGAATCAAAATGACTTTAACATTCTCTAGTTCCAGCTCCACAGTTGTGAGGATTTTCTGGTTTTTTTTGTCTAATGTGATAGTAAACTGAATCTAGTTGGGTCTTTGGCTGTTGGTTTGACCGAACAATCAAAAAAGATGTCACCTTGGTCCTTGGAAAGTTGTGATAGATGTTTTTTTACTATTCATCCAACATTTCATAGACCCTTAAAGAAATAATTTAAAAGATTAATTGAGAGACTAACACAGGGCTTTTTCAATCTGACTGACCACCAAGTTAAAAGTAGCATCGTCTTCCCCAAAAAGAACTGAAATACAAGGTAAAATATTTAGTAATTATTTACTATTTTTCTTCCATAGGATAACCTCCAACAGCAACAACAAATGATGGGCTTGACCTCGCAGACAGGAACCTCCCACTCCTCTCTGGCCACCACCCCTCCCACCACAGTCCAACCCGTGCGCCAGAGCTCAGTTGCCCCGCCTCCCTCCCAGCGTGTCAAGTCCCAGACCTCCCATCAGCTGTCCGTCAGTGCGGCCGCTGCACCTGCTGCTCTGGCTAAAACGCGACCGCCTAGTGGGAATCTCCTCCAGTCGCCGGAGTCCGGCTACGGCGGCAGGCAGCATGGGCCCCGGCAGCTGTCCGTCAAAGACAACACTGCCCCGGGCCTGCCCCACCAGCAGAGCTCTGTCAGGGAAAGCCAGAGTCCACAGGGAACCACCAGTCAGAGCAATCAACAGTCACCACAGCAACAGGCGCCGCAACAGCAGCAGCATCTTCTCAAACCCACCATGAGCAAACAGGTAACGGCTGCAAGCTCATTTTATTCTCTTTATTCTTCTCTTTTACAGTTTTCTATCAGTTCCTGTGCTCATGACTATTTCTCAACAATATGTGCAAGATGTCAGTTAGTGTATTCGACTTTTAGAACGGCTCTGACATTGTGAGGAATGAGGGCTTGAGTCCCACCAGGGTCCAGCTCAAAATGAATGAACTCTGAGGCCCTCGGAATAAAAGCCTGTCCTTTATGAAAGTGACTCTCATCCACGTTAGAACTCATGTTCTCATATTCAGTGTGCTGGCCTTTCTTCCTCAGGGCTCCCAGACTCCATCTACCCTCAACCCTCCAACCCCAGCCAATGAGCGAACAGTGGCCTGGGTCTCCAACATGCCTCATCTGTCGGCCGACATTGAAAGTTCTCGGATCGACCGGGAGGAGTTCAAACTGAAGGAGTACTCAAAGAGCATGGATGAGTCACGCATGGACAGGGTAGGTATCAGTTAGAAGTTTCAGAAAGAAAAACTTGTATTCCTGCTTAGAGGAACATTGAGTCATGTCCATCACTGCTGAGCAGATGGCACTCAGATCTGGTCTTAACCCAAGTCCACAGGTCTCCACCAGTGTGGGAATCAACAGCAATCGGCCAAGTGTTGAAATGTTTATCAGTGTTTGGTATATTCACTGTGCATCAACTTTCTTAATTTGAATATTTGGAGGGGGTTTTTCTTCTTTTTAGTGTGTCTCTTGAATTCACAAACGTGCATAAAGACCTTCAAATCCATTAGCTACTGAGAAATCAAGACTTACCCTGATTTAAACCCTCCTAATACAGCATCCTCTTCATATCTCTGCCTTTAGGTAAAGGAGTACGAGGAGGAGATCAACTCCCTGAAGGACCGCCTGGTGATGTCCCACAAAAAGCTGGAGGAGTACGAGCGGAGGCTCCTCACGCAGGAGCAGCAGACCAATAAGATCCTCCTTCAGTACCAGAATCGACTCGACGACAGCGAGAGGAAGCTACGGCTACAGCAAGTGGAGAAAGACTCCCAAATTAAAGGAATAATTAGCAGGTAAATGGAGGCTGTTGTTGGGATGGAGGGCAAAAGACAGCTCAGACGTCATGTGGTCTTTTACAGGGAGGCCACTGGCGGGCCGCATTGACTTTATCTTTGTATATTGTGACGTCTTTGCTGAATAGACTAAATGAGTTTTCTTCCAACAAATGTGAAAAAGTGACATATTCTCTCAGATAAAGATTGCTAGCGTTAATTAAAGTGCATGCTTCTCAGGAATAAGTGGGAGCAGCAATCTTTGGCTGACACACTACAACTTTAGCATATTGGATTCTATTTAACGAGAGTGAAACACGGACTTGAAGCCGCAATGTTTTTTTCCTAAAAATACATATATTGCATATTGGAATAGAACTCTATTTACAAGGGGTTGTTATCTTGCAAAGAATATTGGAGAGTAGGAGGTTGTTTCAGTTTCATTAAGTACTACAGCTCTGGGAGCAAGGCAGGGAGATGTTCTGTATATTGAAAGCCAAAGCTGCAGACAAGTAATGAGTGACAAATTAAATGAGAGCCTAATACAAGGGACAAAGATCTATATCGTCTTTGATAAGCGTGCAGGGCATGTTCCCTTGGTGGTTGGTTCTTTGCAGCGGAGGAAAGCTGGACAAAGGAGTCTTTAGTTGTCCTCTAAGCTCTTGTTGCAGCAAATCTGCCATCATAACACGGTTTACTTGTTATTCAAGAGCCTCATATTTGGGTGACTGTGTTGAGAGCTCCAACTGAGTCCTAATATTACTGAGTGCTTGTGTGGGATGGTAATGGTGCAATTTCGGAGCGCAGTCTTAAGTTTTTATTGAGTGACCACAAAATGAAGTAGTTGGTGAGTAAAGAGTGGAATATTGATCGCATCTCAGTTGTGTTCAGGCACAAAAACCAAATGTTCGCTGTGTTCTAAGGATTCCTTGAGCATTTGAAGTGTGAGTGCATATTAGTTTTATTTACTTTTTATTGTGGAAAGAGTTCAGATTTTTAAAAAAAGGCTCTGTGAGGAAAAGAGTACAATATTTTCTTGTTCACATCTTATGAAAGTCTGTGGTTTGCAACTGAAGGGTGGTAATCTGTGACAGAGAATATTGCCACTTCTAATCCACTCCAGGAAAGAAGACATGGAATGAAGACAGAGACAGTCCTGCTCGTCTTTTAAGGGGGAAACATCTTTAGCGCCCTAACCTTGTATATAAAACCACCCCTTAAAACACTCTCCCATTATCCTTGTGCTGCTGCACTTATCATCATCCATCTTTATGAAACGCAGCTTTTAAGTGGATCTCTGGCTCACTTCAGATGATTCCACTTAGCTTCATTTTCAATTGACTCTCCTGCAGAGATAGCACTGTAAAAGCACAAGAGGATTGGAAATTTGATAACTTCAGAAAACATGTCTGCACTTTTTTTAAGCGACACATTGTTTTGGACCTTCAGGGCACAGGACTATGGAAGACCGTGGTTTAAATATTAGCTCTTCCATTTTAAAATCAAGGTGAACCATGTTCACTGAAGGACTGCTGACGTAGCGCTCTACATGTGGAACGACACCTCTCTCCTTTTTTTCCTCCTGACAGTCACACAAAGCTATGGTGTTATACGAGGGGAGAAAGTCACAAACGAAGATTGAATCATGAAGGCATGATATAGGAAATATGCCACATGATAGAAAAACTTTATCAGAGCACTTACAGCCAGACCATTGATGATTGCTCCCCTGGAGTACAAGCTCGAAACGAATATAGTAAATCTGCTGCACACATACAGCAAAGTGCGCAGGAAACTGATATCTCCGAGGCGTACACTTGTATCCTGTGTGACTGTTATCATCTGACCACACACGGATGAATTAAGTAGCAGATCTGGATGCTTCCAAGTCACTTTTTTCTCACACGTCACTGAGCCAGGCCATATCATCGAACGCATAGCAAGACATGCATCGTCTGGATTTTTAATTTGAACGCATGCATGAGCAAAAAAATCTTAGTGAAATGACAAGTGTAACCATAGACTTATGTCATATTTCATTTTTAATTGACTTGTATGTTAGATTTTCACTTTCAAATACATTACGTCGATGCAAATGAAAGCCCAGGTTCTGCAAAAAGAAGCACAAGTGATCCTGAGTTCATGGCTCCTATGTAGGCTTGAGAAGATCTCTTTATCTGCAGAACTAAAACACTTAGCGTTGTGTTTCAGGTGTCAGAGGTTTACTTTGAGAGAAGCCTTAATGTTCTGTGCATTAACTTTACTTTCAGCTCAGAGCAAATCCCATATCTGTCATTAGACCAGATACGCTTTTTGTTCTTCAACAATCTAATTTAAACCAAAGCCAAATATTGATTTTAAGGTCATGCTAGGTTAAATACACTGAATCCACTTTACCTGTAGCACTTATATCTATATTTTATTTAGGCTATTGATCCCATTAGTTGGCTACAGGCTCTGAAATTATTTATTATTTTTGTTTAAAGTATTCTAATGCATTATGGTTATTATAAATAGAAAGTATTTATCTTCCCCCAGCTGTTTGCTGTGAACTGAACAACAGATTTACTGTGAGTTTACAGTTGGGGAAAAGGATCAATGGTCTTAATTGCACCTGTCATAGTAATAATCTATTTTTAACTATACTCCATAAAATATTAAAGTCTGTGATGCAAGAGCCATAACAATAATGATATATGAAATATATATGAATTCTATAGAGAGTGAGATTATAATTATTTTAACCTTGCAATAGCTAACTTTTTAGCAGGAGAAGCGCAATAATAGATACAATATGTCTACATGTGCTGTCTGTGCAAATGCACATGCAGGATCCTGCAGAGGTATATCGTATGCATCGTGTGTACATAAAGAAACTACGGAAGCCCTAAACCGACATAATTCAGACTTTTTTCTTTTTTTTTTATGCCAGATATCACAAGAGATCACAAGTTAATTATGTTGTTATCGCAAGAAAACCAGTTTTGTAATTTCGAGATGACAATGTAATTAACTCGTTATCACAAGAAAAACAAAAGATCGTTTTCTCTGATTACTCACAATGTTTGAGTCAAATCAACCGAACGGAAATGCATTCAAACACAACAGATCCAGCTGAAAAGGATGGACTAGGTGGAGAGGGCAGAAGGATATACGTGTGATACACATGCAACCGTTTTTCAAAAGAAGGTGTTAATAAGGGTATATACGAGATTAAATGGATTCTAATCAGAAGAAGTATAAAACATGTTGTCTGTGTCCCTTATAAATGAAAAAAGAAAATAACATAAAATGATCAGAGAATCAATTGGTTGCCGGAAAAAACAATAAATGAATAATTTCTGACAGTGACTTATAAATTTGAGATGACAGACATCTTTGAGTACTTGAGATGTTGTAAAAACACATGACCCCATAATTCCTGATAATGATTGATATATTAGACTTCAGAATATTCCTGACCACAGTGGAAATATCTGACTTTTACTTTGTAAATCTCATAATTGATACAGTAATGATTTTTTTTTTCTTTTCTGTATGCAGTCAGAGATGTCTTGACTCAAATGTTTTAGTCATTATCAGGAATTTATCATATCATTTTTTTTTTCCCGTAACCAAGAATGAAGACATTTCCTTCGCATTTTAGTGGTATTTTCTTAAAAATGTCTAAAAGACACAGAGAAACATTTAACAGTGCTTGTAAATCTAAACTATTTAGTCTTATTCCCATAGATGTATTTTACATGTACCCTCGTTAACACTTTATTTTGAATGTACGTGTATCAGCCAACTTTGCCAAGTCTGTCGCTGTCAGATCAACAGCCTGAATACATTCGTTGCCTTATTTGACCCCGAACATTATAAGTAATAAGAAGAAACAACATTTTGTTTTCTAGTGATGACGGCATAATTAACTTGTGATCTCGAGATAACGGTATTAAAAACAAAAAATGTTTGAATAATGTCCGTTTAGGGCTTCCATAAGAAACAGTAACTTCCTGCCAAAACCTTCTACCAGGTGCCATCCACAGTATCTAAAAAAACAAAGACCTGGAATACTGTAAAGTGCAAAATACCACAGAGACAACATGACAACAATGACGTGACTCTTTGACAACAGTGTGTTCTGCAAAGTGTGTTCTTAAGTTCTCAACTTGTTTTTTGGCTTATCTGTACGGTGTTTGTGAATTTATCTGCATTTAAAATGAAAGAGTGCAATGGATATTATTTATTAATTAAAGCGAAAAAGACTTTCTTCTATCTGTATGATTTTGCTGTATATGCTTGGTATGCCTTTTGACCTGCAGTCCGTCATTGGTGGTGTCCAGTGACATGGTGATCAGAGTAGCTGTTTAAGAAAAGTTTAGACAGTACTGTCATTTTAACTTATGCAGTTACAGTATGATTTCAATATTATTATTACAAAGGGCAACCGCATAATATATTATTTTTCCCTCTCCAGAAGATATAGATAATATTCTGGTGTCAGTATATCCGCCTCTCTTTTGTAGCAAGAATATATTGGTAGGCTGTATAGATTGTACTACGGCAAAACTTGTGTTTTTAAATCTTGC
This sequence comes from Anoplopoma fimbria, assembly GCF_027596085.1. Taxonomy (NCBI): domain Eukaryota; kingdom Metazoa; phylum Chordata; class Actinopteri; order Perciformes; family Anoplopomatidae; genus Anoplopoma; species Anoplopoma fimbria. The sequence goes on along the minus strand of NC_072468.1, from coordinate 22,960,937 downwards.
AAATGAATTCATAGTGGTGATGAGTTTTGGCTTGATGTGTGTGTGATCAATATCGGTCTGATTGACATGGCTTGTAGCAACGGCCAAGGGTTTATAGACACCTTTCTACAGACCTGTGTCAAATAGTTGCAAGTAATTCTTCAGTTTGTTTTTTAACCAGACGGGTGGGGGTCTGCTGCATGAGCACCACTCACGTGTTGAGAGGTAAGTTTTCAGTCAAAGAAACGTACTTTATGTCGCACTTGTTGGCAAAGAAAAAAAAAAGAAAGTATTTGCAGCTGCTGTTTGATCCAGGTCTGTTGTTTCTCTCCATCAACTTTACATCCTTTTTGACACCTTTGTCTCTCTTGCCTTTTTTCTCTGTAGCAAAATATTCAGACATTGTGACCTCATGTTGGTAGATACACACATTGTTTTTGACTACATGTACGACTTGACCTCAAAAAAAGCACACTACTTGAAGTACAACTGGATCTAAAAAGCTTAACTATTTTTTTTTTGTAACATATCACCCACATGAATCATTGTCTGCCTCTTGAAGTCATGTCAGAATCTTAATGCTGTATACCCATGTTACATTCCATTGTTTTTTGGGACAGTGCTTATATCTCTGTGTGTGCTTACAGTATGATTGATTATTTTCTTTTCCTATTCTCTTCTTTTGTAAAAAAAAATAATATATATATAATAAAATAAATAAATAACTCTCAACACTGTACATTATTTATGGAATAAAACATCCAAACACTTATGTTTGAAACTTCACCTGTGGATTTTCGTTCTTTATTGTCACACATGTGCTTCTCTGTGTTCTGAATAAACCTATATGAATGTGCTGAGAAGAGCATCAGGTCACACAACGTGACTTGATTGGTGTTATATTTACTCTGCATGGAAACATGGTGGCAATTCAATGTCAACTATTTGATTGACTTGGTGGCTTTAATGAACCCTCGAGTGACAATCTCTCTGGTCATTTTACCAACACAAACTGACAAAACATTACTCCTTTGTGCACTATTATAAAGGGATAATATACCACAAGCTTATTTCATGTCAACACATTGGAAGGATGTTTATTCTGCTGCTGTAAAATCGTGTAAAACAGATGGAAAGTCATGAAGGCAACCCAATGAAATGATGCGAAGTGCGGTTCTTTTATTCACACTAACTTCTATTTGGGATTTATCACCAACACAACAATATTCACAGTTTAGCCAGTTGGCCGTGTGACTGCAAGATACTCCATGAATGAGAAAAATCCTTGAACGACCCTGTTTGGAGTACTTGGATAACCATGAGAGCTGTGAAAAAAACCTGCATTGTCCTGATTGGCTGATGAAAAACTCCCATCAGTAAGCTCGCTCATATCTGCGAGCGGAGCCTCTGAAATGATTAGTCAAAGGATTTTCCACCAGTGCCTCGGTCAGTCCATATTACATAAGATGGGCAATTCCCTGGGGATGATCCGGGTCTGTTACTGAACCGTTCACTTCACATAACCGAGCGGGATTGTCCACAGTTTGGCCCCCCCTTAATTGCGCTTTGAAAACACCTTAAATCGAAGCAAAAATGCTTTGATGAATCCCATGGGTTGGGGGGGTGGTGCGAGAATAAAAAAAATAAAAGAGGCTCCACCGGAGAAAATTGGCAGTGCCTCAGAAAGCATGGCTTGGGTTTCTGCCGCCCAACATTTGCAAAAAAAGGAGGCTTAAAAAGATTGAGCGGCCAATCAGATTTGAGATACAGGTAACCAACATTGTTATCACTGTGGTGCTTTGTGTTGTTGTTGGGCAAGATGTTGGGAGATGCAACTGCTCAACTTCTTGTTAAGTATCATCTTGGATTCATAATACTCCCTCTCTTTCTGTCCCCCCCCCCTTCCTTCCTTTCCCTTCCCTACCCCACCCCCCCCCCCTCTCTCTCTCTCTCTCTCTCTCTCTGCTTCCAAGACTCATGGCTGTGGAGGATGAGTTAAGGGGAGGACCCGTGATTGAGCCAAAAACCAGGATTTTCCCTGATCAGGTCTGTGAGACTGCTTCCTCTCTCGTCGAAGTCCGTACGATGGCCCGTGCTGTCTCCTCTGCTATCCCCCTCTACCTCTCTTTTTTTCCTCCCCCACCTCCTGCTGTTATTATTTCGTCTGCTGTGTGTCTGCGGGCCCTCTGATTGTCTTGCCCTGTCCCCCTGGTCCCCCCTGTCCCCCCCTGTGTTTGGGTTTTTTGACTGCCATCTGTCTGCCAACATACCTGGGAGCTTTGAAGATCAGAGAGTGTTGTTGCTGTTTGCATTCAGCTCTAAAAAGCGATGGAGATGTCTGATTCCAGCTGGGTCTGTGAGCATTTTCTCGGTCTGTGGTGATTGTTTCTGTCGAATGTTTCTGCCGAGCATGTCGGGGGTAAAAAAAAACAAAAAACTCCTTAAACCTGTTTCACACATGATGTAGAACCAGATGTTTCACTCAAGTTATTGAACAGCTGAGCCCCAAAACGCTGCGTGGTGATGCTGCTGTCGTTGTGTCTTCCCTCCTCGGTGGTTTTCATTTCATGCTCTCAGCCCGCTCATTTCTTATCCTGTCAAAGAGAACTAGCCCACCTCCAGGCATGACTCATGCTTTAAATATAGTGTGTGCGTGTGAACATATATATACATATAGATTTATTTATATATGTATTAGGTTTTGAGGAATAATGCTAAGAATGGAAGTTAATGAAAGGCAACTGCTCATGCACAGAGACTTGGACATTTATACATATCAGTTTATTTTAATGACAACCCAGACAGAAATAAATACTTTTTTTCTCTTGATGGTTTTCACCAGTAATGGTTGAGGAAGTACTCAGAACTTTAACTAAGTAAAAGTAGCAGTACCACAGGGTAGAAATACAAGTTTCAGGTAAAAGTCATGCTCTCAAAACGTTTGCTCAAGTAACGCTATTAGCATCGATATATATTTAAAGAAACAAAAATAAAAGTAGTCATCATGCAGAATGGCCCATTTGAAAATAACGTATAGTATATTATTGGATTATAATTACTGAAAAATTCCCATTGCAGTAGTAAAGGTGGGACTACTTTGAATGGCTTTATATACAGTTTGAAGGTTTGGGAATTCAACTACAGGGATCAATAAAGTCTTATCTTAACCTAATAGTAATAAATCATATTCTATTTGTTGATTATATTTTGCATTATTAATTTTAATGGACAAAGTAAATAGTAACAAAAGACATAAAATACATGTAGTGAAGGAAAAAGGAACAATATGTGCCTTTAAATTGTTGTAGAGTAGAAGTGTAATTGTATGCTAATTGTAAGTACTTGTACTCAAGTAAATGTACTCAGTTACTTCCCACCACTGGTAACTTGTGTTGCCAGATTTGACTGAAACCAAGTAGCCCAATCATTATACAAGTTGCCCCATTCTTTGCTTCAGCTGTTGGATCAGATAAAACTGTAACTATATTTATCTATATCTCAATCTATCTATTTGAGTACTTTCTAAGTTAAATGTTACGTTATCTAGAAGAGGTGATGGTCATTTTTCATTAAGGTTTGGTTATAAAACATACAGGAATTATCCCTAACCGGTACCAAATGTTGGGATTTCTCATAAATCTATTGATGTGAGTTATATTTCTCATCTTAGCCTTTAAAAAAGCTCCTTTCTTTATCCCCACTTGATATGTTCCTTCTTTCATTTGGTGGTAATTATGGATTTTTGTCAATTAACTGCATGAAAAACCAAAGAAATGCCTCATGGCAGATTTATAGTCACTCATCAAAAGGGAGCGAAAAAATAATGAAACATGCCAAGAGGGAAGAGCTGACAGAGCCTCACACTGATGGTCATTATTACATCTAATGTGACAATTACATAGAGAAATCCCACAAGGCTACACATAGAAAAATGTATGAATATATATTCAGCATTAAAGATATGAACACAAGTCCTCACTATTACAGAGTTACTAGGATTCCGTTATGGTTACCAATTGACATCATCAAATGCTTGTTTTGTCCAACCAACTATCCAAAAACCAAAAATCCTCAATTTAATATCATGTAAGACAAAGATAATCAGCTAATTCTCATATTTGAGAACCTAAAACTCATAGAACATTTTGCGTTTTTGCATTAAAAATGAGTTAATCATTGATCAGAATAGTTGCTTTAATTTTTCTCTCGACTGACCAATGAGTAATCGTTTCATTGTGCAGGTAAAGTTTACAGCGAAGGGCAATGATTTGAGTGCCATAAAATGTATGCACTAAGGAAAAAAGTGTGTGGGATTTGATCTACTGCAGAATATAACAACAATAAAAAGTTAAAAGTTTCACATTTACTATAAAAGAAAAAAAAACTTGACCTTTGCAGCCCAATGGCTCATTTTGAGTCTTGTTCATTGTCAGCTAAAAAGGTGTTTTACTGAATATGAGTATTCTGTTTTAAAAGATGTAAAAAAATTTTTTTTAAAGGAAGCTTCAAGCATTTTCTAGTACAAGGCCAAAATAGAATTAAAGCTAATTATTACATTGAATTACTGATAGCAAACTCTATTCTCTCTCTATTAACAAGTAAAACAATCAATTGGAGGTGAAGATCGGTTCCTTAATCTTTGTGTGTATAAAAAATAACCCATGATTTTTTAGAATAAGACAAGTCAAATATTTAATCCCATACAACAACAAAAAACGCTCCAAATCACGTTTCGAGGGAAACATATATTCGGTGGCAGTTTTAAACAGTTTAAAATACATAGTTAACCTAAATAACGTAACACAAAACACAACAAAACTACTTGATTTACACAGGACATGAACAGCAGTCTCCCAGGTGGAAGCCCCGTGCATTTTGACCCATCCACCACCAAAATCTCCTCCTTACAGACTTCTGCGGACTCATTTGAAACTCGAATTTCCCTCGAAATGTATTTCACAATGCTGTTTTGGTGTATTGGAATGTAATTTTCAAGAAACAGGGCTGCAGTCCTTGAAGAAGCATTAAGAGAATGGTTAAAGGGTTACACTAGCATTTAGCAGCCACACATGGCTTTATATCTACCAGTGACAATTTAAGCTCCAATACTGCCTTGACAAAAATGTTTATTGGATTATAGAGCAGCACACTGAAGGCAGCATCCTGCTTAACATTCAGACTGTGCTGGAGGTTATCTGCAAGCTACAGGGCACCTTCAGTGTGGTGTTCGCCAAGGATTGTACGACTCCTACATTTATGGAGTCCTTAGTAAAAGTAGAATTGTTACTTTACTCTAACTGTACCATGTTTATACCATATTTAAGATACTTAAATACAATATGATTCTTTTGAAAGGAAGAAGTTTCATTCTAATGTTGACGAAGCTAAAAAAAATCTTAAAGACGAGATGGATTGAAAAATCTTTCAGGTATTGTTTTCAGGATATGAAAACCTTAATCAGAGCACAGAGACACAAGTCAGTGGTGAGAAAATTTGATTGAAGAGTTGACTAAAAGCTAATAAAAGTATGGCTACTGCATTTAATAACAATAGAAAACCTAATTGCTGAAGTCTGGTCCTCTGGTTGCAGAAAGAGGTCAGATTAAATAGAAGTCTAATAAAAAATGACACTACTTCTCTCTTGATTTATTACCTCAGTAAACATCGTAAACATGAGTTTATGGTCTCAATCTCTAGTTTCAAGTCTTCTTCAATACATCATGATGTTCATTTAGTAAATTCTGGTCCCATTTAGAGTCAAATAGACCATAGAGCAGGGTATGCTTTAGGGCGTGGCTACATTGTGATGAACAGGTCACGACTATAACATTGTCCGGTCTACGTGTTGTCCCCTTCTTCTTCTTAGAACTTTAACCCTTTCATAGTGTGTATTTAGTTGATGAACAAAATTTGGGTCGTCTAAAAATGCCTTATTCAGCATTAGGTTTTACATAGCTCCACCCTCTGTGACACTTCTGGTTGCAAAATAACCAAGATGGCGACGGCCAAAAACCAAGATAGCTATTGTCAAAATGTCAAATTTGAGGATTCAAAACGGCAGTCCACAAACCAATGGGTGACGTCACATTGACTACTTCCACTACGTATTAACAGTCTATAAGTTTATCCAATAGTTGCCCAATATTTCACACAAATCTCTACCTCATGGTAACGCTAGAGGAAAAAGTCAAGGGATCACCAAAATCATTTGGATACATCATCTGGTGACATTGAACGCCTCTACAAAATTTCATGACAACTCATCTAATCCACGTACATAACAAAGTATTTATCACAGGACCGTTTTATTGGATTGGATTGTATTCTATTGTAGAGGTGTTTCTGTTGCTGCCATATAAATAAGTAAAAACAGTAGTTTAAACACAGGAAGAAATAAAACGCTCCTTTAAGCTACATGCAGCTCTCAGTGCTTGTCACTAAAACAGACGGTGAATTTTGTGAAGCTGTTCTACCAGAAACTACAGGCCCGTTTAGTATCTTAGCTCCGGGGCCTCGTGTTAAAACTTAAACTACAACACTTAAGACGAGCAGACACTTCAGTCCAGTATGGAGACGCTCAGCTTTGTTGTGTGAGACCGGTGCACAGATTTGTAGCAGCTGAGAGAGCGAGCATCAAATAAACATGGAGAGAGAGAGGAGAGGCTTGATGCCATTGTTTCCTCAGGCCTCCGCTTCCAGCTTCCAAAACAACACCCCACACTTAATTAGACCTCACATAATAACACAGGTGCATTGATGCCATACAACAGTATCCTGTTGCCTGCAAAATAAACATGCACTGTAAAAAGTGGACTACCGTAGTAACTGCTGTATCTGCAAGTCAGGTAATAATAAGGTAAAAAATGCCAAAATTATTGTGACAGTGTATCTGCAGGCCTCGATAAAACATTGAAATCAGGTCTATCAAAAAGTCTTGAATATCATTTAATCTTAGTTTTTATTTTGCCTGCTGTTGACAGTAATATTTTTTTGTATGTGGTTGCGTGATGTCAGGAGAGACATTATACACGTATACAACACTATTAATACTACTAGCAACAGTAGAAAGTAACTTAATTGACTCTTATTCGAGTGTCAATTTGATCAAAAACTTGGTTAAATACATACATCAATTTTCTGCCACTTATCTGGGTTCAGGCCATGGTAATTGGTTAATTTAATCCTTAACTAAATCCCGCCCCTCAAATGCAAACTAGCCAATCATAGCGTAGCATCAGCTCTGATCAGAGGCCAACAACTATCCAGCTGCTCGATAGACAATTCTCATGCAATTGTTTCAGATTTTTCTAGATTTGGAGCTAGTCATGGTGAAACGTTTTGTAATAGTGTGACTCGTTACCGGGAGAGGTTGGAAGGACATATATTTAAATGATATTACATTTATTAGTATAGGGCTGTGCTAAACAAATAAATGCATTTTCATTATAACATTTACTTATAAATTAAACAATAAGTGAGTTAATACACTTTGAATTTATAATTAACAAGCCTTTTGAGATAATCAATGCCAGATAAACTATTTGAATCATTTTACTTTTTACAGTATCTGTTAATTACTGCACATTATCAGTGGTAAAAACTGAAACACTTGCTATCAGTTTTTGTTACATTTAACTGTCGTATTGATCATTTATAGAGCCGTTCTTTAGATTTTCCTGAATGTTAACGATATAACGGCTTCCTTACAGCGACATTAATCATATCAGTGTTTCATTCATATAAGATTTGTTTGCACTCGTTGATCCGTGCGTATTGTTGCAGCTCCTTGAATGTTGGTCATGTTTTGAATGTGTGGGGTGTGGTGTGTGTTACATTAGAATGCAGAGATCCCCTTTTCTCTGTTGTTTCTCTGTGTTAATTAGATATGGTGTGTTTATGCAAATATAATTCTGGGTTTTTACGAGTGTGTATATATTTATCTCCATAGAGTACATGATTGCATGCTCGATATCTACGCATGTTGTTTTGGCGCTTCTGATCTAGGAAACATGCAAAGATGCAGCTTTTCAAAGTCTATTGGATCAATCAGCTGCTTTCAGATGCAGATGGCGTTTTGGAGTGCACGAATTAACAGCATTTCCTTTCTTGTCCTGAGCATGATTTCTGTTATTGATACTCCGCATGGCAAGCTGCTTTAACGCTTTCAGGCTGTTGGGTTGTCTGATGATGTTGTGCGTGAACGGTTGCCATTATGTACGTGTATGTAAATGTGCGTTAGTAGGCATTTTTAGGGATATTTATGTCCTTTGTTTTCTGTTCCTTTTTTTTGTTGTACATTCGTGTATGTATTGTTTCGGGTGGCTGTTGTTTTTCCTCCAGCTTCCTCCTTCCTCTGCCTCCTGCTTTCAATCCTCCTTTTCCTTTCCTTCTCCTCTCCTCTCCTCTTATGTTGATGAGATACGGTGATTTCTCTTAGGGGAGGCGTCAGTCCATCCTAGTGCAGCCCCGTCTTGCGCCTGTCCCACCCCGAGTAACCAGGTAATAAACAAACCGGCAAACTCTCACTCTCCATCCATAACCTGCTGCCTCTTTTTTCACTTCTACTGTTCTCTATGTGCGTCCCTGTCCATACGCATAGCATCCTGTGAACTCACTGCAAGTCAAACACACTGACAGGCTCACTTGCTTCTCCATTAGTCTGTCACAGAGTGTTTGGACAGAGGTTACGTGAAGGGCACGCCTCCGTGTTGAAAGAGTGACAACAAAACATTGCAGAGATTTAAAGCTGCACCCAGAAACTTGGCAGGGAGGGGACGTTCATCTTAAAATGTTATGTCTGAAGTGTAGTAACCATAAATCATGTTATGCAATGTCAGTACGCAGCAGCAGGCTGAGTGATCACTTCTTATCCAAGGATAGCAAACGTACGAGAGAGGCTGGAAATTGCATGAAGATGAATAAAAGCTTGGATTGAAAATGACTGTCATTTCCAATGTCTCGTTCCAGACAGGGAGCATTATCACTTGACAAAAAGAACAACAAAGAGGCTCTGTTTATTAACTCACGACAAACTTAGGAAAATCAACTTACTGGTTGCATCCAAAATTCCATACTAACATGCTTTTTAGTACGCTAAAACAGTATGTGAGATTAGTTAGTATGTCCGAAACCGTAATATGAAACCAATAATACACAAATTGCATACTATTTCTGGTGAAATTTTACAGTATGTAAACACTGGACACTACACTATTATTAATATCCCACAATGCCATGGGGTAGGGACAACAACTTTCATATCAGATAATGGCGGACAGCTCTGTTATGTCAATAATGCTTCAGTTTAAGAATACTTTGCTAAGCTTAATAAAGTGCTGCAGGAATAAGTCTAAAAAATAATTAAATGAGTCAGCATTTTTGTTTTCCGGTTCCCTCATCTCAAAGTCAATGTTTTGCTAGAAATAAGCTCTGGAAGATTATCTTTCTGGACAAAATGGAAAAATCCAATTGGCTGCTTGATCCAGGGCCGACACAAAAATGATATCTATTTATTTTTTAAATGAGTTCAGACTTTTTGATTCTCACGAATCATAATCGTTTTGTCATTTGAGGTTGGCACAGGTTACCATGGTTACTCTTCTCCAACCGGCAAGAGGGCTCTCGGGAATTGACAATTACACAAGTTGACAAGTGCATCTGAAAAGATATATACGACTTACATAAACGATAGAACACATATTGAGTATGAAGTGCGTAGTGTAGTGTGAGATTTTGTTTGTATAAAATGTTATTCCTTTAAGAGACAGATAACTGTTTTAGCTTACTTGTGGGTTTTTTATTGAAGACCTTCTGAAGGTGGTGATATGAAGGCAAGAAGCTATTTCCAGTAAAAGTCCCATTTGTTTTCACCATAGACAATGTTACATGACTCACAGTTGGAGCTCCTCTATGGAACTAATAGGCATGACACTCTCCTGGTTGAGTCATCAGTGCAGAATATAACAATTAACCTTATTTTTTCCATGCACACATCTTGCTCCAATGCAAAGTCTCTTCTTCTCTCCCAAATGATGAAAATGTGTAATTTATGCACAGTAGTGGCATTGTATGCAGTAAGCTTCCTTCTGCTTCACAACACACACAAACAAAGTGACATTTTTCTTTGTTTGACCAAACTGGAAAAAGGTGGTAAGCTGCTCTGGTTTTGTTGTCACCCTCCGAACACAAAAGCATGCCTTCTTGTATTCACTGAAAATATGCTGCGACAGACCTTGAAGAGTTTATTTGAATTACTTGAAATGAATTTGGTTGCTTTTTTCCACTTTCTGTTGACCAATGAGCACATTACACGCCTTGGCAGAAATATATAGAAGTACTACAGCAGCGTCAACCTTTCTAATGTCTTTTCAGAACATTAAACATTTAAATGTTTTGTGTGTGTTTGTTGCAGCCCTCTGCAAGTGACAACGCAAGTCAGTCATAACCAGCAATCCACAGACATTTATGACAACATTTATTGCCCGCAAATTATTTTCATGTCATATACGGAGACCTTCCTGTAACTCTTTGCATTGGGTTGATCGTTGAAATGCAGAGAAATACAAAATAATCAATGAACACCATTGATTCTTAAGCTCCGATATTTTAAGTTGATGTCATTTGCAGATGATCAACTCAGATTTTCACTTTTCACATTTAATTGTCACCTCATTTTGCCCCTGGTTAACTTTGAATATATTAAACATTTGAGTCGTAATAAAAAGTATTACTGTTATATGTACTAACAGGATGAACATTCCCTCTGGTTCCTACAATTGTCCAATGACAATGCATTAGTTGATTAATAAACAGATACAAGATATTATTTTAAAACCATTTTCAATGCAAACTTTTATTTTTCTGCTAAGCAGCAACGGAAAAAAATCTGAATTTGAAGGGAACACACACAACCACATGTTTATGGCTCTATAGACTTTTGTCCAGATTTGTAAACAAGAAATAAGATATGAAATGTAAAATACGTGGTTGAAAGCTCCACTCTTGGTGATAAATCTGTCCGAAAGTCTCTGAAATATTGTGTGTATTCTCTTTATTAGAGATTTTTTTTTTTCCTCACATACACAACATATTTTTTGAACTTACATTTCCATTCAGTTCTTCATCCCTCCCATCCCAGCACGCCCTCAGATAAACAACGGGAATTATGGGAAATCTCCGTATCTGACCCAATCCTTCCCTGAAGAACACTGATTAATGTGCACATGTTTTATTTTGTTGGTGTGTTTTCTGTGTCTTTCCAGCGAGTCTGTGTTTCTGATATGTATGTGTTTGTCTGTGTGTTTTGGCACCTGGGCACATTATTTGGTTGAATGGTGGCGCTGGCCGGTTGTTACGGCGCGTCTGAGGATGTGTGAAAAGCGTACTAGGTTGTTTTTTGTTCGTTTGCGTCAGAGTTAGAGCTCTTCGCCTGGCAAGCTAGTCATCTTAATCCATACGGGGGTTCTTTAAACTTTAAAACTGCTATATATAAGTAAATTAAACCAACACTGTGAGAACGATTTTGCAGTTTGCTCTGTAGACATCCACCAAATTGATTGGAGGTTGGAGGAGATGGGTAAGAACCTGTGTGTACGATACGTGCATCATTACTACACACCGAACATTTCAGTTCTCCACTAAGTGTTTTGTGTTTCTGTCTCTAGTACCCCCAATATTTCATTAACATAAGAAAGAAAAAAAAACACTCTCACACCAAGCGATAATTGAATGCACCAAGTAATCAAACAGCCCACAGAGAGTGAAGCAAGCTTGGTAAGTTTAAAAAAAAAAAAGGATGTCAGTAAACATTTTATGCCATGTCTTTGTTCAGCTGCTTGATTTCTTGAGTTTAATAGACATGTGTATTTGGTCTACACATGGATATTAAACGACGCTGTTGGTCGTGTTGGAGAGTAATGAAACCAGTGTTAGCGGATTCATGTTACTGGCATCCTGTAACTGTCTACTGTAGCTGTTCATAGCACCAGTTAGCAGCTATACAATGTGATCGTCCATTTTGGTTCTGATTGAGAAGAGAAAAGACCCGTTAAATCACACCAAATTTTGGGGTAATTTTTTTTCTTTTTTCGTTCTTCTTTTCACTTTTTTTTTTTTTTTTAAGTGAAATGGAAACACCTTCCATTCACAATGGACACACCCATCAGACACAGTTTATCCAGTGATAATATTGCTTTTTGATTCACAACTGGATGCAGACCAAACGATCCCTCCTACTACTTCCTGTCTCTCCCCTCTACGGCACGCCATTCCATCCATGTTACAGTATTTCATACTTCTTGCATTAAAGTGGTATCTAATGTCATACATATTTTTTCCAATGTTTGATAAAGAAAAATATTTCCACGCTAATTTAGATGGACTGCACTCAGAGTAATAACGTCTAGACGGCAAATATGCCAGGCGAGATAAATTAAGTGCAATTATTTCGAAAGGTTCTATCAGAGGTCTGATGGTAAAACGGTGATTTTCAGCTTTCTAAATGCTTCTATATTCAAATCATCTTGCAGCAGCTCTTAGATACGTTAAGTACCCTTTTGAATAGAGTCCTCATAGTTGTCTATTGGCACAATAACCCAATTGTTTTCTCTTCCCACTGCTCCTACACAGACGTCAGGGAACAGGACTGGAAGTGAAGTCTTGCAAACAGACTTTGATATAAACTAATAATCAAACTAGCCTTGCATTGCTGTTATTCTGCACCAATGTAGGTAAGAAAAGATGGCAAAAACCAAAACTTTGACTGAATCACGAATCAAAAAGCTCCGACCCAGGATTAACACCCATGCAGTCAGCTCATGGCTATGCCGTCAATGGGTTTGGGTTAGACATTTTGGTTGGTGACTTTGACAGGTTTGGATTTCCTGCCAGGCTATAAGATGCACCTTTATCTTGCTTTTTAAATTCAGCGCTAAGCTCTTTTTATTGGCTTGACGTTTTTTGTGCATGTTTTTTTTAGTAGCAGGCTGATGCTGCGGTATGTGCTTTTAAGATGTCTATAGAAGCCATAAGAGTTGTAGAGTGGTTCTTTAGTCTTTAATTTAAAATACTTTCGCTCACTTCAAGTTCGCACATTTAAGTCGTTATTGAACATGATTTGTACTCGTTGGCAAAGACACTTTTCGTGCCTCTCGATAAACCCTCCTTGCTGCTCATCCAGAGAGGATCAGGACCCTTTGACCCCAAGAGTTTTAACTCCCCTTCATGCCCTCTCTCCCTGTGTCCCTTTTCCTGTGCTGCCATTTCTATTGGTGTACGTCATGCATCAACTTCGTAACTCATTTGTCTCTCTCTCTCTCTCTCTCTCCTCTGTCTGTCTGTCTCTCTCTTTCTTTTCTGCGTGTTCCTTCCAATCCTTTATCACTTGTCGTTTATTTTTCTAATTCCTCCTCACTTTGCTTCTGCCATCGCTTTTTATATGTACTCACTCCAACCGGATCTTTGTGTTTGTCAATGTCTGATGTTTACCCACTTCCACACAACCCGATCACATTCCTTCTCTGGTGATTTTTCCTCCTTTGTCCTTCTTCCCATCTTTACCTCACTATTCTTACTTCCTCCCACACTCTCACACCTCTTCAACATGTGATTTTTTATTCCCTCTACATGTCACGTTATCTGCCTTGATTGGACATCTCCTTTACAACTCCTCACATCCCTCCCATCGTTCATTTGAATGGCCTCTCTCCTACGACCATCTCTCCCCGCTCCCACTCCTCTTTCCCCTCCCCTCTCTCTCTATCTCGCCAGGAGACCCAGCTTTCCTCCCTGGGTTCTGCAGACCCCGGTGTGAAAACTGAAGGTGGAGGGGGAGGTGGTGGAGGCGGAGGAGGAGGAGGAGGACAAGGAGGAGGAGCGGTAACCAACCATCAAGGCCTCAGAGCCCCTTCCTCGGGCATTTCCTCCGACAGCTCGCCCCACAATGGAGTCCTCCCCCAAACTGTAGACCCTCCCTCTCTACCCACTCCTCATCAACATCCTAGTCAGAATGGAGAGCTCCGTGGCAACCAAACATCCTCCCCCATGACAACCTCACAGGCAACAGGAACCACGGCAACAGCAACTACAGGCATAGCAGAAGAAGGGGGAGTAGGTCAAACACAACACTGAGCCAAATCAGAGAGAGATGACACAAAAGAAAAAACACTGTCCCCCGTCTTTAACATTTAGCGAGACAATATTTTGAAAAGAATTCGCCGTAGGTATCCGTGTCCCCCTGGCAAGAGAGAGAAGAAAAAGTGTGCGGGTGACGAGTAGTAACCACACAGCCACTGTACAGTGCATAACACATGAACACACAACACAAAGGGCTCCTCAATGGACACTTGTTCTCTTGATGCTCACATGGAGCTTCAGTTAGTATCAGTCTTGCAGGACAAGATAATGATACCTTATCACATACTCCTTGAATCAGTCAAACAAAGCATTTGACGTACACGCCGATATGTGAACACCTGCTCCGTGCACTCATTGCCTTTTCTGTGGCTTCATGAGAAATAATAAAAACACGTAAGAGACAAGCACTATAGAATGTCTTGCACCCCAAAGACTTCATAGTAGCCATTAGCAAGTGCTATAAGTTGGCTTGTAGTAACCCATTGACTCCCATGGATGTAGGTGCGTTAAATATACCTATCCTGAACACGCCAGGCTGCAACTTGTCGAGGTAGAGATGTGGTGATGTAGTCTGGCTGTCTTAGTGCCTTTGAGTGTTTTTCAACAGGGTTTTCCTATAGAGATACGAGAGTAACAGATGGAGATCCAAGTTAGCTTTGCTAGTAAGAGAAATTATCCGTTGGCGGGAAACAGAGATTCAAAGACACACGATCAAGCGTCGTAGAGGTTTGACTAACCGAAGACATTTTTGGGAACCTTCTTTTTCTTTTTTCCAACTAAGGGACTTCTTGTTTTTTGGACTGAGCTCGTGCAATTTTCTCTTCTCAATCTCAGAACCGATCTGTGATAAACTGGTGCTAAACAGAAACAAATGGTGCCATTTTCCAAGTCAAATGTCTGTGTCTGCCATAGCACTGCCTCTTTCATGATTCACTCACTGTCTCTTCTCTCTTTCTCTCTCCTGCGATTTGTCTTTGACAGGACTCGTATTCCCCCAGTATGTTTTCTACGTGTCTGTGTCTTTGTTCTTTGTGCATCCTGTTGTGTTCTTATGTCCAACAGGGTTGATGGGGTTTCCATATCTGTGTTTTAGAAGTGCCCTCCTCCAATCTCTGGTTTTATCAACAGTTAATAAAAGCAGCTCCCCGACTCCAAAATTGAAGGATGATCTATTGAACAGGTTATTTCAAATTTGTGCAGACCAAACCCCAAAGTGTTAATTTAAACAGAGTACTAATAACTTTAATATTGAATGAAGCTACATTGAATGAAATGGATGAATGGAGTTTTTTTAAGTTAAAGTGTTGGTTCATTGTTTTCAAATACAGAAGATAAATGGCGCAAAATATTTTTTTTTGGTTTTTCATTTGTTTAAAAAAAAGCAGTTTCTAACTTACCAAAACTAATGTTGTTATTTCATAAAAATACGAATGACAGATTTGTGATTGCCCCCTTATGTTTGGCGTTTAGGTCACATTTTACTTCAGTAAACATTGCCAGTGTGACACGATATCAAGGACCATCTAACGTGTGAACAGATAATTTTCAACTGCATAGGTTTGCCTGCCGTTAAGTGCCTGGGATCAATATACTGAGCATCCTTTGGCCAGTAGACTAGCTAGTCATCGACCAAATGCACATTCTAATGCCTTGCTTGAGACAATAAGAATATATCACACCCCTACTGCTTTAAATAAAATCAGTAATAACATACTGTAGTTTTCATAATATGAACTTTAGTTTCAAAAGCAGCAGGCTGGCAACTGTTTCTGAAAAAGCATTAAAACAAACTAAAAGAGTAAAAGGCTTGATTTACAGCACATTTTCGAAATACTGTGTGATGTGTTTTCGAAATGAACTCTTCCATTTCTCATTTGTCAAATGCTGAGAACACAGGTCTTTGAAATGTTTGTAATGTATTTCCATATTCCTTCATCTTGTGTACGAACTGTCTATGTAAGGTTTGTCTGGATGTGAACTTGTTTTTGTCGCTGTAGCCCTCCCCCCCCACACACACACACTGGTGTCGCTCTGAAACAACTCAGCTTGTTCGAAACGTGCAGGTTGAACCAAGAGGAGTTGAAGGGGTTTCACATCAACTTCGTGTCAGCCATTTTTCTATTTAGAGTGAACCAATCAGTTACTTTGCAGTGTCAAAGGTCAACATGGCCATCACTAGCACTTTGTAGGCCAGTGCTATAGGATTAGCTTTGAGTCATACTATCAATGAATGTTTAACTATTGAACCACCAAATGTTATAATAATGCTAGCAGTCTTACACAGGGAAAGATCGTCTTCTACTTAGGCAGCTTGTAGGGCTACTTTTTTCTTGTGAAATAACTTGTGTGTGAAGAATAACGGATTTGAAAAAGCGGTCTAGGTTTGAACATCAGTGTCTTTCCAGAGATGTGAGATGATTCGTGATTGAGAAATTAACATTGCTGTGAAAATACCTCAGTGACTCAGGTAAACAAGCAGTTGCCTCAGAGCTGAACACACACACATACAATAAAAAAAAAACCTATAGAAAAGAGATGAGTCCAGCTTTGGACAGACTGCCACCATGCAGATACTCGGTCTCAAGCTTATGCTTCGATAGCACCTGATCAAGCACCCTCCCCCGTTTCTTCTCTCTCTCTGTCTCCCCCTTTTTTTCTCCCCCCTAGCCACTCTCAAAGCTTCATGGAGGACAATGTGGAACGTAATTGGCTGATGCACCATCGGCAGTCCGCAGGGTGGCACAGCCAAATGTCCAGAGCCCTCTCTCGTGACGCGATTGGCTGACAAAGGGAGAACTTGGGGCATTGGTCCCATTCTCTTTGCTCAAAGGAGGGTGCAGAGCCCCAGCGGACCATGTAAGGAAATGCTGGGTTGTGTTTTTTTTTTTTTTTTGTTTTTTTTTTAACTTTACTTGGGCCCTCTCTCTCTGATTTGAGATATTTTTGTTATGTGTTTGACGCCTTCGTTGTTGGATCTACATTTTAATTTTAAAAAGGTAGGCTGGACACATATTGGCGTTTTGTTAGCCTGCCGAGCATGCAAAGAACAGCTATGCAGTCTGATCAATCAGCAGAACGGAGGGACACAAAGGCCAAGGAAGGCGTGATGCCCAATATGAGAGAGAGAGGGGAGGAGTATTGTTGGTAAGATGAATTTCAAAGGTGCTTGACTTCTCTTAAAATTTCAGTCAAAGCTGATTTACTTTCAGAGCATTTATTTATCTTCTTCTCTCTTTCTCTCTCTTTCTTTCTCTCTCTTATAGTCTTTTTAAATTACCCTTTGATTCCTCTTCATCTACTCACTCTTTATCTATCTAGGATTCTCAAAGCATTATTTAAGCACTTCATTTTTACTAGAAATTTAGACACACTTGATCTCTTTCTCGTTTTATAGTCTTAGTCCTTCCGTTTGAATCTCTTTCAGACTTTGATTTTAAAGGAAACTAAATATGCACAGCCTAAAACAACAAGTGAAACTGCTTCAGAAACAAAAACTCTTTGCTTCAATGAAGACTTTGAAAAAACCGGACAGAATGTTATTATTTATATTTCTATGATACTGCTTATTCTTACAATAGTATTAGAACAAAAAAAAAAAAAAACTCTTCATCATAAATCTTCCGGAGCAGATATTTATTTCTTGATATAGATAGATGCCTCTATCTAATGGAAGTTCATAAATAATCCATTTTATATGAACCAAGTTTTCTTACTAAGACAATCTTGTGGAGAGAATCATTGCCCTAAAGGACATGTGACGAAAAGGGACAAACTTGTGTTTTACCTACTCCCCCCTCCCCCCACCCCACCCCACCCCCCACCCCCACAGCATTTTGCACGTTGCTGTGACCTGTGCCCACCCTTCCTATTGGTACTAATCATTCAAAACAAACAAACAAAAAAAAGTGGACGGATGTTTCTCACCCAGCAAATCGCCATGGAGCTCTCCATTTACGGACGATGTGAAAGTCTTTGGATGAGGACATCCTTACAGCTATCGTTTTGTACTCCACTTTCGACTATCTGTCTGTAGAGTTTTAACCGAGCGGAGGATGAACTCTTGGTTTCAGTGTGGCCACTTTTTTTTTTTTTTTTTTTTTTTTTTTTTGCAGCCAAATTGCTGTAAAACTCCCCCATTCATTTCAATGGATGGACCCCACTGACACCAGTCTGAGTTGAAATCCCTGCCATTTCTTGATGACTGAGACGACGACAGAGAGAGAGATATGTTAGAGGTCCTGCTGAAACGAGTGAATGTGTTTGTACATAAGTGTGTGTACCGGCTAAATCTTTGTGTACATACTGGATAAATGTGTATATATGGTATGTCTATGTGTATATACAGTTTGTTTGTACATGCAGAGTGTACAGTTATTTTTCCTCTAATGTTTCTCTCTCTTTCTATGAATAGGTCTTCTCAAGTTACCAATACTGAGGCATGGAAGGTTTTTAAATGTTCTGAGCTGTCAGAGGCACTTTGTGTGCAGACTTAGAAATATCAGCAAGGTCTGTCACTTATAGCTGCATTCTTGAAGCTCTCATACAAGAAGTTACTCACATAATCTTAAGCTTGCACTCATTTTCTGACCAACTCAAAAGCTTTTTTAAGTAGATTTGGGTGACCAAGCAATGTTTGTACATATATAGACTAAGACAATTTTTTTTTTTTTTTCCAGAAACCTCCATCTGCATTTCTTTGAAAAATTCTCGACCTGTTTTGAGTTTTATTGCGTATCTGACTTTCACTTTAGGTTCCTATGGTATATGTTTGCAACGGTTGTCATTCAGAGTTATATATTTATTCCGACAACCCTTATATATTTCTTGAAATTTTGTTCCCCAAATTCTGCCTCTCATGGAGCCTTCTAACCTTTTGTTAAGATGCGGTTAGACTGGCAAATCCTTCCATGAAAGTATTCTGTCATTACTTAACATTGCTTGTTTTTGTATAGGTCCTTACTAAATAAGTGTGCCTCCCCTCCTTATACTCTTACTAACCTTAGATCCATTATCTCCTCTGGTCACTCATCTTCACACCCCTTGACAAGCCATAGCCCCCCCCCCCTCCCCAAAACTCCTCTATCGTTGTTTTGACAGGACAGACATTTGGGGATTTTGTTGTATATTAATGGAAGAGTGGTGTTGAAGAGTGTATTGCAGTTGTATATGGATTTGTTATGAATGTGGATATTCTGATCATTGAATTATTATTGTAATAATGATAATAATTATTGCCACTTTGATTTTGTTGATGAATTCCTTTGATGCGGTTGATGAAGATGCCATTGTTACTTGTTTTTTTTTTTCATTTTGCCTTTTTTGGGGGGAATACACCGGAATTTATATTTTTCGGGTGGGTGAATCTGGAGATAGAAATACGTAAATAAATAAATAAATAAACAAATAATTAAATTCTTAATCTGCTGTGGAAGTGTGTGTTCTGTTTCTTAATGCACCAACTTGGACTTCAAGTCAAAGTTTCTGTCCATGTCAAAATAAAGCTGGTCTTGGTCCATTTCTTTTTATTGTAAACAAATATAAAAAACACTATTGTTTACCTAAAACTATTAGAAACACATCAATGTGGCCCACTGTTGCACTAGCTGACATGTTCCATGAATCGATCGCTGTAGCTTATCTTGTTATCTTATCCATTATTCACCGTCCTGCTGCAGTAAATAATCACTTACTAGTGTGTATTAATCCACTGCTGAAAATAGTCCCCAGCAAATGCATGACCTCCTCTGTTTGAGTAACATTTGCTGAAAACTAAAGTGCCCAACTGTTTTTAGATTTAAAAACATATATAGAAAATAAGGAAGTGTACTTTTTGTCCGGGAGTAGTTTTTGGTCACTTCCTTGTAGACTAGGCCCACAACTAACATAATCAATTAATCTGCCAATTAATTTGCAGATTAAATGGTAAAAAAAATAGAGAAAAATACCAACAAAATTCTCCAGAGCTAAAAATAAATCTTTAAATTGCTGGTTTTATCTGGTAAATGGTCCAAAATCCTGAAATATTTAATTTACAATTATATTAAATGGTAAGAAGCAGACGAGAAGCTGGTACCAGCAAATGTTTGGCATTTTTGCTTCATAAATTTTAATCAAAATTATCTTTATCAAAAATGGTTGTCAGTTAACTTTCACTAATCAACTAAACAATGAATCAACTCATTGTTTCAGAGCTAGACTATACTGTAAGCTCACAGCATGCATACTCTCTTAACAAGGTTATGAATTGTAAAGAAACTAAATCTTTAAGTCATAATATACTATCTGAAACAAGGGTTAGGTTATTGCTCTGCTTTGATTATTTCACCTTTCTTCC